>NC_083383.1:4297500-4312500 GCF_031755915.1 Ziziphus jujuba | reverse complement strand
AATTGGATCGAATTTTGCAGTTTTTTCTTCTGCAGTACCTCAACATGACATGAGCGTGAAAGGGTTCAAGAATTAGTTTTCTTTTTATAATGGCTAAAATCATTTATTTTGGCTTTTTGACCCCATATTTTAGGGTGGATCTCGAAAGATATGAAAGATCTTCTCCAAGCCATACATACGACTTTCATCGAATACGACTTTCCACAGAATTCTATATTTATCTATTAGATCGAGTATGGAATTCTGTTTACTCACTTTAAATTCAGTATCTGTTCCCCTCCTTTTCCTGCTAGGATTGGAAATCCTGTATTTTACATATCCATACAATTGAGTCCTTGGGTTTTCAAAATAGTGTAAAAAGAAGTGCTTCGAATCATTACTATTTGACTCAGACCTGTTCTAAAAAAGTCGAGGCATTTCGAATTGTTTGTTGACACAGACAAAGTCAAGGAAAACCTCTGAAATTATTTCAATATTGGACCTTGGACATATAATAGTTTTGAATAGAATCTTTTTAGAAAGAAAATCTTTTGTCTCATGGTAGCTTGTTCCAGTTCCCTTACGAAACTTTCGTTATTGGGTTAGCCATACACTTCACATGTTTCTAGCGATTCACATGAATCATCAAATGATACAAGTCTTGGATAAGAATCTACAACGCAATAGAACGTCCTTATTAATGATCCTTTACTCCGACAGCATCTAAGGTTCCTTGAACAATGTGATATCTCACACCAGGTAAATCCTTAACCCTTCCCCCTTTTATTAAGACTACAGAATGTTCTTGTAAATTATGGCCAATATAGGGATATAAGCAATGATTTCAAATCCAGAGGTTAAGTGTACTCTAGCAACTTTAAGTAAGGCAGAGTTTGGTTTTTTGGGGGTGATAGTGGAAAAGTTGACAAATAAGTCACCCTTACTGCCACTCTACAGAACCGTACATGAGATTTTCATCTCATATGGCTCTTCATTCAATTCTTTTGAATTCATTGGATCCTTTTCCTCGTTCGACAATCAGATTGATTTTTCGATCAAAAGTACTATGTTATGTGAAATTTCTGATTTTTTTCTCTTTCTCTATCCCTATCCCGTAGGTACAGCATTTGAATCAATAGAGAACCTTTTCTTCTGTATAAATGTATCTGTATAAATCGATATTATTACATTCTAATTCCTTTCTGATACCTCCCAAGGAAAATCCCGAATTGGATCCCAAATTGACGGGTTAATATGAGCTTATCGATGCAGTTATGCACTCTTCGAATAGGAATCCATTTTCTGAAAGATCCTGGCTTTCGTGCTTTGGTGGGTCTCCGAGATCTTTTTAATGACCTATGTTATGTTGAAGGGATATCTATATGATCCAATCGATTGCGTAAAGCCCGTGGTAGCAACGGAATCAGGGAAAGTATACAGAAAAGACAGTTCTTTTCTATTATATTAGTCTTAGATTAGTATTAGTTAGTGATCTCGACTCAATGAGTCCTTTCTTCCATGATGAACTATTGGCACCAGTCCTACATTTTGACTCTGTGGACCGAGGAGAAAGGGGGTTTAGCGGGAAGAGGATTGTAACATGAGAGAAGCAAGGGGGTCAACCTCTTTCAAATATACAACATGGATTTTGGCAATGCAATGTAGTTGGACTCTCATGTCGATCCGAATGAATCATCCTTTCCACGGAGGGAAATCTTTGCCTGCTAGGCAAGAGGATAGCAAGTTACAAATTCTGGCACGGTAGGATATGTATTTCTATTACTATGAAATTCATAAATGAAGTAGTTAATGGTGGGGTTACCATTATCCTTTTTGTAGTGATGAATCTTGGAATGCATTCCGAAGAAAAGGAATTTGTACATTTTTTGGGGTCTTAAAGGGGCGTGGAAACACATAAGAACTCTTGAATGGAAATGGAAAAGAGATGTAACTCCAGTTCCTTTGGAAATGGTAAGATCTTTGGCGCAAGAAGAAGGAGTAAATCCATATCATCTTGACTTGGTTCTGATTTCTCTATTTTTTTTAAGAATACCGAGTTGTACCCGTATCAAATAGAACATGCTGAGCCAAATCTTCTTCATGTAAAACTTGCTTGCTTTATTTAGATCGGGAAAATCATACAGTTTTATGAAACCATGTGCTATGGCTCAAATCAGTAGTCAATCCTATTTTCGATAGGAACAATTGACAATGGAATCCAATTTTTCCCACCATTTTCGTATCCGTAATAGTGCGGAAAGAAGGCCTGACTCCAAGTTGTTCAAGAATAGTGGTGTTGAGTTTCTCAACCCTTTGCCTTACGATTAATCAGTTCTATTTGCCTTAGGATTAGTCAGTTCTATTCTCTCGATGGGGAGCAAGGGAAGGGATATAACTCAGCGGTAGAGTGTCACCTTGATGTGGTGGAAGTCATCAGTTCGAGCCTGATTATCCCTAAATCCGATTATCCCTAGACCCAAT
Source organism: Ziziphus jujuba (assembly GCF_031755915.1). Classification (NCBI taxonomy): domain Eukaryota; kingdom Viridiplantae; phylum Streptophyta; class Magnoliopsida; order Rosales; family Rhamnaceae; genus Ziziphus; species Ziziphus jujuba. The sequence continues at coordinate 4,310,040 of NC_083383.1, read as the reverse complement.
GTTACTTTTTCTATTTTTACTTGCCCCCCCATCATGATCGAATCAGAATGGATAAAAGGCTCATGGGATTGACATGAAGGGGTAGGGATGGCTATATTTCTAGGAGCGAACTCCTGACGAATATGAAGCGCATGGATACAAGTTATGTCTTGGAATGAAAGACAATTCTGAATCCGCTTTGTCTACAAACAAGGAAGTCATAAGTAATGCAACTATAAATCTCATGGAGAGTTCAATCCTGGCTCAGGATGAATGTTGGTAGCATGCTTAACACATGTAAGTTGGACGGGAAGTGGTATTTCCAATGGCAGATGGTGAGTAACGCGTAAGAACCTGCCCTTGGGAGGGGAACAACAGTTGGAAATGGCTGCTAATACCCCGTAGGCTAAGGAGCAAAAGGAGGAATCTACTCGAGGAGGGGCTCACATCTGATTAGCTAGTTGGTGAGGCAATAGCTTACCAAGGTGATGATCAGCCACACTGGGACTAAGACACGGCCCAGACTCCTACAAGAGGCAACAGTGGGGAATTTTCTGCAATGGGCGAAAGCGTAACGAAGCAATGCCACATGGAGGTAGAAGGCCTACAGGTTATGAACGTCTTTTCCCAGAGAAGAAACAATGACGGTATCTGGGGAATAAGCATCGGCTAACTCTGTTCCAGTAGCCGTGGTAATACAGAGGATGAAAGCGTTATCCAGAATGATTGGGCGTAAAGCGTCTGTAGGTGGCTTTTAAGTTTGTCATCAAATTCCAGGGCTCAACCCTGGACAGGCGGTGGAAACTACCAAGCTGGAGTACGGTACGGGTAGAGGGAATTTCTGTTGGAGCGCTGAAATGCATAGAGATCAGAAAGAAAACCAATGGAAAAAGCACTCTGTTGGGCCGACATTGACACTGAGAGACGAAAGCTAGGGGAGCAAATGGGATTAGATACCCCAGTAGTCCTAGCCGTAAATGATGGATACTGGGCGCTGTGCGTATCGACCCGTGCAGTGCTATAGCTAATGCATTAAGTATCCCGCCTTAAGAGTACATTCGCAAGAATGAAACTTAAAGGAATTGGCGGGGGCCCGCACAAGTGGTGCAGCATGTGGTTTAATTCGATGCAAAGCGAAGAACTTTACCAGGGCTTGACATGCTGAGAATCCTCTTGAAAGAGAGGGGTGCCTTCAGGAACGCGGACACAGGTGGTGCATGGCTATCGTCAGCTCGTGCCGTAAGGTGTTGGGTTAAGTCCCATAACAAGTGCAACCCTCGTGTTTAGTTGCCACCGTTGAGTTTGGAACCCTGAGCAAACTGTCGGTGATAAGCCGGACGAAGGTGAGAATGTCGTCAAGTCATCATGCCTCTTAGGCCCTAGGTGACACACATGCTACAATGGCCGGGACAAAGGGTTCGCGATCCCGTGAAGGTGAGCTAACTCCAAAAACCCATCCTCAGTTTGGATTGTAGGCTGCAACTCGCCTACATGAAGCCAGAATCCCTAGTAATCGCCGGTCAGCCATACGATGGTGAATTCGTTCCCGAGCCTTGTACACACCACCCATCACACTATGGGAGCTGGCCATGCCTGAAGTCATTACCTTAACCACAAGGAGGGGGATGCCGAAGGCAGGGCTAGTGATAGGAGTGAAGCTGTAACAAGGAAGCCGTACAGGAAGGTGCGGCTGGATCACCTCCTTTTCAGGGAGAGCTAATGCTTGTTGGGTATTTTGGTTTGACAATGCTGCACACCCAAAAAGAAGTGAGCTACGTCTGAGTGAAACTTGGAGATGGAAGTGTTCTTTCGTTTCTCGACGGTGAAGTAAGACTAAGCTAGTCTTATGAGCTTGTTATCCTAGGTCGAAACAAGTTGATAGGATCCCCTTTTTTATGTCCCTATGTCCCTCCCGTGTGGCGACATGGGGGCGTAAAAAAGGAAAGAGAGGGATGGGGTTTCTCTCACTTTTGGCATAGCGGGCCTCCAGCAGGAGGTCCGCACGACGTGCTATTAGCTCAATGGTAGAGCACTCCCCTGATAATTGCATTGTTGTGCCTGAGCTATGAGGGCTCTCAGCCACATGGATAGTTCAATGTGCTCATCAGCGATTGACCCTGAGATGTGGATCATCCAAGGCACATTAGCATGGCATACTTCTCCTGTTCGAACTGGGGTTTGAAACCAAACTTCTCCTCAAGAGGATAGATGGGGTGATTCAGGTGAGATCCAATGTAGATCGAACTTTCTATTCACGCGTGGGATTTAGGGACCACCACTGCTCCTCTCTTGTCGAGAATCCATACATCCTTTATCAGTATATGGACAGCTATCTCTCGAGCACAGGTTTAGGTTCAGCCTCAATGGGAAAATAAAACGGAGCACCTAACAATTTATCTTCACAGACTAAGACCTACGAGATGCCCCTTTCATTCTGAGGTGACAGAGGGATCATACCATTCTAGCCTTTTTTTCATGCTTTTCCCGGAGGTCTGGAGAAAGCTGCAATCAATAGGATTTTCCAAATCCTCCCTTCCCAAAAGGAAGAACATGAAAATTTTTTTCCTTTCTGTAGTGACCAGGAGATTGGTTCTAGCCATAAGAAGAATGCTTGGTTGATAAATAACTCACTTCTTGGTCTTCGACCCCTTCAATCACTACGAAAGCCCCCGATCAATGCAATGGGATGTGCGTATTTATCTATCTCTTGACTCCAAATGGGAGCAGGTTTAAAAAAGGATCTTAGAATGTCTAAGGTTGGGCCAGGAGGGTCTCTTAACGCCTTCTTTTTTTTTTTCATCGGAGTTATCTCATAAAGATTTTCCATGGTAAGGAAGAAGGGAGGAACAAGCACACTTGGAGAGTACAGTACAATGGAGAATTGTATGCTGCGTTTGGAAAGGATGAATCACTCCCGAAAAGGAACCTATTGATTCTCTCCCAATTGGTTGGACCGTAGGTGCAATGATTTACATCACGGGCAAGGTCTCTGGTTCAAGTCCAGGATGGCCCAGCTGCACCAAGGAAAAGAATAGAAGAAGCATTTAACTCCTTCATGCATCCTCCATTTGGCTCGGGGGGATATAGCTCAGTTGGTAGAGCTCTGCTCTTGCAATTGGGTCGTTACGATTACGGGTTGGATGTCTAATTGTCCAGGCGGTAATGATAGTATCTTGTACCTAAACCCGTGGCTGACTTTTTCTAAGTAATGGGGAAAAGGACCGAAACATGCCACTGAAAGACTCTACTAGACAAAGATGGGCTGTCAAGAACGTAGAGGAGGTAGGATGGGCAGTTGGTCAAATCTAGTATGGATCGTACATGGACAGTAGTTGGAGTCGGTAGCTTTCCTAGGTTTCCCTCATCTGGGATCCTTGGGGAAGAGGATCAGGTTGGCCCTTGCGAACAGCTTGATGCACTATCTCCTTTCAACCCCTTGAGCGAAATGCGGCAAAAGGAAGGAAAATCCATGGATCGATCCCATCGTCTCCACCCCGTAGGAACTACGAGATCACCCCAAGGATGCCTTCGGTATCCATGGGTTGCGGACCACCCATAGAATCCTGTTCAATTAGTGGAACGCATTAGCTGTCTGCTTTCAGGTTGGGCAGTAAGGGTCGGAGAAGGGCAATCACTCATTCTTAAAACCAGAATTCTTAAAACCAAAGAGTTGGGTGGAAAAGGGGAGAAAGCTCTCTGTTCCTCGTTCTCCTATAGCTAGATCCTCCAGAACCATAAGAATCCTTAGTTAGAATGGGATTCCAACTCAATACCTTTTGAGATTTTGAGAAGAGTTGCTCTTTGGAGAGCACAATACGATGAAAGTTGTGAGCTGTGTTCAGGGGGGAGTTATTGTCTATCGTTGGAATTTATGGTAGAATCAGCTGAGGGTATGAGAGGCGATGGTTTACCCTGTGGTGTCAGGAGTTCGAGTCCACTTATCTCCAACTCGTGAACTTAGCCGAGATTCCGAAGATTCCCAGATAGGTCAACCTTTCGAATTGCTGCTAAATCCATGGGCAAGTAAGAGATAACCTGGCAAACTGAAACATCTTAGTAGCCAGAGGAAAAGAAAGGAAAAGTGATTCCCATAGTAGAGGCGAGCGAAATGGGTGCAGCCTAAACCGTGAAAATAGGGTTATGGGAGAGCAATACAAGCATCGTGCTACTAGGCGAAGCGGTGGAATGCTACACCCTAGATGGAGAGAGTCGAGTAGCTGAAAGTATCACTAGCTTACGCTCTAACCCGAGTAGCGTGGGATACGTGGAATCCCCTGTGAATTAGTAAGAACCACTTTGCAAGGCTAAATACTCCTGGGTGACCGATAGTGAAGTAGTACCGTGAGGGAAGGGTGAAAAGAACCCTCATCGAGGAGTGAAATAGAGCATGAAACTGTAAGCTCCCAAGCAATGGGAGGAGACCAGGGCTCTGACCGCATAACTGTTGAAGAATGAGCTGGCAACTTATAGGCAGTGGCTTGGTTAAGGGAACACACCGGAGCCATAGCAAAAGCGAGTCTTCATAGGGCAATTGTCACTGCTTATGGACCCAAACCTAGGTGATCTATCCTTGACCAGGATGAAGCTTGGGTGAAACTAAGTGGAGGTCTGAATTAATTGATGTTGAAGAATCAGCAGATGAGTTGTGGTTAGGGGTGAAATGCCACTTGAACCCAGAGCTAGCTGGTTCTCCTTGAAATGCGTTGAGGTGCAGTAGTTGAATGGACATCTAGGGGTAAAGCACTATTTTGGTACGAGCCGCGAGAGCGGTACCAAATCGAGGCAAACTCTGAATACTAGATATGACCTCAAAATAACGAGGGTCAAATCCGGCTAGTGAGACAATGGGGATAAGCTTTATCGTCGAGAGGGAAATAGCCCGGATCACTAGCTAAGGCCCCTAAATGACCGCTCAGTGATAAAGGAGGTAGGGGTGCAGAGACAACCAGGAGGATTTCCTAGAAGCAGCCACCCTTGAAAGAGTGTGTAATAGCTCGCTGATCAAGCGCTCTTGCACTAAAGATGAACAGGGCTACGCGATCTGTCGAAGCTGTGGGATGTAAAAATGCATTGGTAGGGGAGCATTTCGTGTAACAGCCCAGACCACCCGCATCAGGATATTGTCCTCTTTGGCCCAGGGTTCACACCCTCTCTCCCCCCTGGCCTCAAGGTTTTGCTCACAAAACGCGTCCCGAAGGGAGAGGTATCCACAGCCTTATAAAGACCGCTTCGTGCCCCTCTCCAACCGATGTGGGATGTTACAATCCTCCCCTCTTGGGGCCCAGCGTCCTCGCTGGCACACCGATCCGGGTACTGGCTCTGATACCACTGTAACAGCCCAGACCACCCGCATCAGGATATTGTCCTCTTTGGCCCAGGGTTCACACCCTCTCTCCCCCCTGGCCTCAAGGTTTTGCTCACAAAACGCGTCCCGAAGGGAGAGGTATCCACAGCCTTATAAAGACCGCTTCGTGCCCCTCTCCAACCGATGTGGGATGTTACAATACTGTCAGGACCCGTCCAGAATTCCTCCCCGGAACCCTAGACAAGCCCTGATCCCAGGGAAATACCACCGAACCTTACAACGGAAAATCCGGCAGCACCTCCCCTAAGGGATTTACTTACCACAAATTTACCTGCACTGAAAACACACTTCAAAAATATCCCCTTATTCCTCCTACAATACTACAAATTGGTTCCACAATTTTCAGCACTTCGAAATAAATACAGTAATCCAGTGCATAATAAATACAACAAGAATGAAAGAAATAGTACAACTGCAATAAAGACGAACAGGGTACTTCACGAAGTAAAACAGCGATGAAGATCAAGTCCGCTCTGGATGAACACCGACAACCTGGTACCTAGAGGAACGGAATTTAAGAGTGTGAGATGCTAATCATCTCAGTGAGCGACCCTACTACTATACCATATAATATCACAGTAATAAGTATAAATAATAATTATTTGGAAATAATATTTTCTCTCAAAACCCTTACAATTCTCTCAGTTGGAAAGGTTCCCCTTTTAAAACAATTTCACAAAACCCTTTATCCATATTCCCCGAAAACCAAAACATCAATTAAATACCAGAAGCGGTAACAATTATATTTTTAATTCCAATTCAGTTTCCAAACATTTTATTTTTAAAACACAGTTCTGAAAATCATTTGATGCACCCACTATATACCAGTGGCGCCAACAGTACCCAGCGTCCCAAGGTACCGCCAGACAGGAGGTTATAGAAAGAAACCGGCATACGGTCGCGTGGCGTCCCACTGCGCCGCTGCTAACCTGGTGTCCCGGCCAATGGGGGGTGGCCACCCTCTCCGATGGCATCCACAGGACACCCTCATAATATCACCTGCGCGCTACTCACACCCACCTGCGCGCTAATCATATCCGTGTGCACAATATCCATATCACATATACCATATCACATAATCAGAACACCAGTACGTGCACGGTGCATCTAAAAATCATAAAATCCACAATTTAAATTATAAAACAAATTTCACATTTTTCATAAACATAGCGGGCATAATCCATCCGCTTGAACCGGGAAATTCTCCACAATTTCCTTATAATTAATACCATAAATCCCATGATTTTCAAATCCACCAACTCCCAAATCCATCAATTCAAATATCCACATTTTTTTCCAAGCATAAATAATTCTCAAAATCTCATAATCAAATCTCATAATATTTCATGGGCATATTTTATAAAAATTGAAATCACCAACATAACCAAATATTTTCCTTGAAATATTTGAAATTCAAATCGTGCCCAATTTACCATTAAAACCACACCAATTTCAAAATCCTCAAAACCATAAAATAATTCCACACGGCATAAATTTGTAGAATTCGCATTTTCTTAAATCCAATAAATTCATAAATAATTCTACAATAAATCCAATAAATATTTGGCACATAGAAATTAAATTCCAAATATTTAATTCACACATAATATATTCATCAATTAAATTCCCCAAAATTAATTTGAAGGTGGGTCACTCACCTGGAGCACGCAATTAACTCATGATCCACTACGGGATCAATTCTACGACTCACCGGTGCTCCTAGAACAAAATTCACAGACAGTCAAATAAATTAATATTTTATTCGGGTAAATAATACCCGGTACCCGGGGGGTCAAAACACAACGATAACTAAAATTTACGAATGATATACCGAATCGAAGCTCGAGTGATGCTAATCACAGATCCGGTCTTAATTTCCGATGATCGTACCCGACGGGGTCGGAATTTTATCGGGAAGCTTTTCGGGTTTCGGCTCCGCAATTCTCCCAAACCGTCGCGAATTGGTGGAAACGGAAGTCGGATTTGGATTCAGGAGGTCGAACACTGCGGACTGGAGCTGGCCGGAATTTTCGGGGTACTCGCCGGAACAGTACTTTCCGGCGGGCCGCCACGTCACCGGCAACCGTCGCCGGAACAGTAATTTCCGACGGTGGCCGTTTGCTGTGAAATTTTGCAGATTTGTAGATCGTGAGGAGAGCAATCCAACGGGACCGACGGTGAGCAAAACGGAGGTCGGACGGCGGAGAAATCACCGTTTGAAGATTTTCGACCCCTCGCCGGAAAACGCTCCGATCCCGGCGCGTCGGTGGTCCGATGGTCGTGATTTTTGGTGGGTAGGCCGGACTTGAGGAGAGGATGCTGGGTGTATGGCGCGTGTACTGTTTATCGGCCGGAATAGTGCCGATTCGCGGTGGCCGGCGGTGGAGGGGAAAAATCGCCGCCAAACTTCGGACGTCCGATCCGGGCGCGTCCGGCGGCCGTTCGCCGTGAAATTTGGAGGTTTTGCCGGAAATGAGGTGGGCAATCTGGCTGGCCGGCGCGTGTACAGTAACTAGGCCGGAAAAACGTGAAAATGGCCGGCGGCCGGCGGGTCCTCTTTCTCTCTTTCTCTCTCCTCTCTCTCTTTCTCTCTCTTCTCTCTCTTTCTCTCTCTTCCCCGAGAGTTTTTCAAAATTAAAACCCTGTGTGACACTGTTCATGCCACGTGGACCACTCAGAAGCTGACACGTGGCGTTTCACTGTTCACCGACCCAAAAAAAATATTAAAATAATACGGTATCCGGTAAACTTCAAACGTCCATAACTTTTTAACCGGATGTCCGTTTTGAGCGTGCCGCTAGTCTGTGAACTCGTATCGACGAGCACTTCACAACCATGCATGAGTCAAAGCTCAATTCCCCATAAACAAAAAGTCAACTCCGGCACCCCTTGGACAGTTTGGACCGCAACTTGTTTCGTCCATAACTTTCAAACCGTAGCTCCGTTTTCGACGTGCTACCAGACTACGAACTCGTGGCATCGTGCACTTCGCCACGGTACCCTAGTCAACTCAAAATTCTCACCGAGTCAAAAAGTCAACTTTTGACCCCCTTCGGTCAACGGTCAACGGTCAACCTCGGTCAACGTGCACGGATTCCGGTGCGATTCGGGACGGGGTGTTACAGCCTTCCCCCCTTACAAAAATTTCGTCCTCGAAATTTCCGCACGTCACTGGAACAGATACGGGTACTGCTCACGCATCTGTGCTTCGGGTTCCCACGTTGCTTCCTCGACCAAGTGGTTCCTTGCCAACCAATCCATGCCCAACACTACTTCAAGTCCGGATAGATCCAACAGGATCAGGTCTGTTTCCATCCCTTGATCTGTGAAATCGTCGGGCGTAGTCCTGGCTCCCTGCTGCGTCATAGCAAACACCCGGCCTTGACTTGTCTGCTGGGGTCTCCTTCCTCTACCTCGACTCGATCCTGCAGACGGCTGTACTGATCCCGAAGAAACTCCTACTGGCTGACTCCCCTGGGAACTCTGTCCTGGAAATATCCCCGTATGCTGTGTCCGTCGACCTGCTTCTAGCACACTGCTGCTACCATAAGGGCAATCCCTCCTTATGTGGCCTGGCTGCCCACACCGAAAGCATAAACCATCCATCTGACACTGCCCAGAATGATTCCCCCTACAAAGTGGACAAATCCGCGGAGAACCAATGCGTGACTGCTGATACGAGCTTGCATCCACACTGATCGAATGGCGAGCTGGCTGGGGCATGCGATAACTATCTCTCCTCTGGAATCTGCCTCGTGGGCTTAACCCATCACTGTCTGAGCCTGAGCTATGGCTCTTCTTAGCTGCCCCCTGTCGAGGTACTCCGCTATACGATCCTTCGAATGATCTGCGCCTCGAGGGTCTGTGTATCTCCTCCTGTCTCTCTAGCTCGAGCGCTGCATCCCTGGCGGACTGATAGGTGGGATGTACTGATCCAGAAAGGGTGTAACCGATGCTCTCTTTCAATCCGTCTATGAACCTCACCTTCTTCGTGTGATCGTCGGGAATCAGGTGCATGCAGAATCCTGATAGTTCTCGGAATCTCCTCTCGTACTCGGTCACTGTCATGTTCCCCTGTCGCAGTTCCTCGAACTCTCTCCTTCTCGCCTCACGGTACGCAGGAGGACAAAACTCTATCAATGGCAGTTGTTCATCCCAGCTACCACGAAACTGCATAATGCAAGACCTTAGCAGGTCTTCTAATGTCTGAATTGTGCACTCTGCTTGTCCATCAGATTGCGGGTGAAAAGCGGTGCTGTAGTTAAGTCTTGCTCCTAGTGCATCAGCCAATTTCCGCCATAGTCGTGAAGTAAAGCGCGGATCTCGATCGGAGACGATGGCTAACGGTACTCCATGAAGACTTACAATGCGTTGCACGAACAACTAAGCTAACTTCTCGGGTGAAAAATGTTCTCGTACCGGTAGGAAGTGTGCCGACTTGGTGAGACGATCAATGATTACCCAAATGCCGTTGTACCTTCTAGGTGTGGAAGGAAGCTTGAATACGAAGTCCATATTGAGTTCTTCCCACTTCCACACGGGAATCGGTAAAGGTTGGAGTAGTCCCGAAGGCTTCTATCTTTCTGCTTTCACTTGTTGACAAATCAAACACTTTAATACGAAGTCTGCCACTTCTCTCTTCATACCAATCCACCAATAATACTTAACAAGCGTCCGGTACATCTTGGTACTTCCCGGATGCATCGCATACATCGAGCTATGCGCCTCCTCTAAAATCTCCTTCTTGAGTCCTGGAATATCCGGAACACAAAGTCGTCCTTTATACACGAGGGCTCCATCCCTCCTTATGGAAAATTCCGGATCAAGACCTTCTTGTACCTTGCCCTTAATTGTCCTCAACTTAGGATCTTCCATTTGGGTCTCTACTATACGATCCACCAACACCGGTCGTACCTGGAAGCTAGCCATGAGAACTCCTGAAGGATGCATATGCATTAACACCCCCATCTTCTTCAACTCCACCATGAGAGGTAGTTGGATGACTTGGATGTGAGCAAGGGATCCAGTAGCCTTCCTACTCAAAGCATCTGCCACTACATTCGCCTAATAGTGACTTTAACTTCCCTCTTGTGCAACTTTCCTTCTCATGTCCACTAATTAAGGATAGTCAAATTGGTCCACGAGAACACGATCTACAAGTCTTGGTCATAGTCGAACGCTAACCATAAGGTGCTTCTAAAGCATGCATCCTTAAACCAACAACCAACTCTCGTGACTCGATCAGCACTTTAAAAGGTTAGATTAGAACTTAAGTCTAATTTCCTCAAATACTGGTATCACCAAGTTAAGGTTGAGATTAATTCACTTATCTTCGATTACCCTCCTAGTACTTACAATTATAAAGCCCCTGCTCCTCATTGATTAACCAATAGTCTTAACCTCGACAAACATCAATCTTTCTTTTAACTAAATTCATCAAGGTCATGAATAAAATTCTCAACATCCAAATATCATTCTTGAAAACCCTAAGTTTCCCTTATTTCAAATAAATTCCATGAATCCACACCTCAAGCAATAAGAAATTTAAATCCTAATTCTAGCATCACCACCAATACTATGAACAAATCACTAGATCCTTAACCCAATAAAGTATTCCACACTTCTTAAATTCTAACTCCGTCCCAAAAATCATACTCCTTATCATTGTAAATTATCACCAACAATATCAACCACCTTGAATCGATAAAGCACCACCAATACGAACCTTAAATCTCCAAGGAAATAAGATATCAAGATCTTAGCTTCTAGAATGAAAATAACCATGCTTAAACATCCAACCATGCCTAAGGAATCATCCTCATCTCATTAACCTCATCAACCACCAAGTAGAACTTTAGTCGCTATCCGGATCTTGCTTGATTCTCTAAACGCTGTCGTACCTTCTCTTTGTGAATGATAGTTTAAGCACGAAATCCATATTTACATCTCCCTACTTTTACTTATCGATGACCTAAGTACCTTTATTCGGATCTTGCAACTTCCTTTATCGTGCCAAACCACCATGTCATCCAGTGAGCATTCCATACGTCTTGGTACCCTTGGGGTGTATCGCATACATTGAATCACGTGCTTCCTTTAGGATCTCCTTTTTGAACTCAACGATACCCTGCTTTGGATTCTTAATTGGCGATACTTAACCTTAAGTCGCTTTTGGAAAAACCATAACATAACACAAATAATAAAATATATTTTTCAAATATACCTAACTTGCATAGGCAATTGTTAAAACTCCACATTGAAATTCATATCTTAAAATCCATAGCATAAAATAAAATATGCACGCTTGTAATGGAGGTACGTACGACACCTTCTACATGTTACGTAATCCATGATTCCAACTGTCGCCGACACTCTGCTACCAATACAAACCAGGGTGGTTGCCTATATTGGCCGTCCAATTCCCCGGGCTCGTAGGCAACATGATCATGGGGCTAGCTCTACATGGACCACATTGGTTCGCCGCCTCCATATGGTGCAGTATAATATCAACAATATAACATACAGATACATGTACGAGCACAAACCAAAAATACTTGAATAAAACACCTTTAATTTCAAATACCACTTTGAAAAGCATTTAAATTTTGATAATCGATCGGGAAAATATTTTGACGCCTTGAAATCGATCGACACACATCCTTAGGCAATCATCATTCTTCTCCATGAACGAAACGGATACCATTCACGATGATAAGCTTGACCTTCAAAAAGAAAAGGCATCCTCGACCATCGACTAGGCCATAGGAATTTCCCGTTGGGCTAGATGATCCTCATTGACACCCTCGAAGATTAGAGTTATTCAAACTCGGGCAACGAATTTACTTCGAGACAAACAGAAAGAACGCTTCCACGCGGGTAAAACGAGAGATTAGACACGGATGGGACACACAACAATGCACAGTCCCTTAGGATTACAAGAACCTATGCTCTGATACCAACTGTCAGGACCCGTCCAGAATTCCTCCCCGGAACCCTAGACAAGCCCTGATCCCAGGGAAATACCACCGAACCTTACAACGGAAAATCCGGCAGCACCTCCCCTAAGGGATTTACTTACCACAAATTTACCTGCACTGAAAACACACTTCAAAAATATCCCCTTATTCCTCCTACAATACTACAAATTGGTTCCACAATTTTCAGCACTTCGAAATAAATACAGTAATCCAGTGCAT
>NC_083383.1:4175000-4292500 GCF_031755915.1 Ziziphus jujuba | reverse complement strand
TAGGCATTGTCGTTTATCCTTTCCAAAACTTGAAAAGATCCATCACCCCTCGGAATGAGTTTTGATTTCCTTTGTTCAGGAAATCTTTCTTTCCTCAAATGCAGCCATACCCAATCTCCAAGTTCAAAGACCATTGGTTTGCGGCCTTGATTAGCCACCTTTGCATATTGCTTGGTCCTCCTCTCAGTATTTGCCTTTGTCTTCTCATGAATCTGTTTTACAAAATCAGTTTTTTGTTTTCCATCTAGATTAGCACGCTCTCTCAAAGGTAAAGGTGTTAGATCTAATGGAATCAAAGGATTAAAACCATAAACAATTTCAAATGGTGTATATTTAGTAGCTAAATGTAAAGATCTATTATAAGCAAATTCAACATGTGGCAAACAGTCCTCCCAAGTTCTCAAATTTCGAGTAATTAATGCTCTCAACAATGCAGACAAAGTTCTATTCACTATTTCGGTTTGTCCATCGGTTTATGGATGACAAGTAGTTGAAAATAAAAACTTAGTACCTAACTTAGCCCACAAATTTTTCCAAAAATAACTTAAGAACTTAGCATCACTATCCGAAACAATAGTTCTTGGCATTCCACTTAATCTCACAATTTCCTTGAAAAATAAATTAGCAACATTGGATGCATCATCAGTTTTATTACATGCAATAAAATATGCCATCTTAGAAAACCTATCTACTACAACAAATATTGAATCCTTACCTATCCTTGACCTAGGCAAACCAAGAATAAAATCCATAGACAAATCTACCCAAGGATAGGTAGGAATCGGCAAAGGCTTGTACAATCGGCAAAGGTTGATTTTGTTTTTCGGCACTTCAAACATCTTTCACAAATTCTCTCAACATCTCTCCTCATGTTAGTTCAATAAAAATGTTCTTGCAGCAAGGATAAAGTTTTAAAAACACCAAAATGACCCATTAAACCACCCCCATGTCCTTCCCGAACCAATAATTCCCTAATGCTACAATTAGGCACATAAAGTTTGCTTTCCTTAAACAAATACCCCTCAAATATATAAAATTTATTAAATCCTTATTTCAAACAGGTTCTAAAAATTTCTCCAAAGTCACTATCATGCTCATAAAGTTCTTTCAATTGTTCAAATCCAAGCAATCTAGCATCTAGGGTAGAAAAGAGTACATACCTTCGCGATAATGCATCGGCAACCACATTTTCCTTACCTTATTTTGTAGCGGATCACATATGGAAAGGTTTCAATAAATTCAATCCACTTGTCATGCCTTCGGTTAAGCTTTCCTTGACCCTTAATATGCCTTAAATACTCATGATCCGTATGAATCACAAACTCCTTTGGCATGAGATAATGCTGCTACATCTCCAAAGCCCTCACCAAAGCATACATCTCTTTGTCATATGTCGAGTAGTTTAGTGCAGCTCCATTTAATTTTTCACTAAAGTAGGCTATGGGTCTTCCTTCTTGCATTAAGACAGCTCCAATACCTACACCCGAAGCATCACACTCAATTTCAAAAGTCTTAGAAAAATTTGGCAAAACTAATAAAGGTGCATTACACAATTTTTCTTTCAACAAATTAAAAAAAATTTATTGTACTTCCCCCCATTTAAAGCCAACATTCTTCTTGAAAACTTCATTCAAAGGTGTGGCTATGGTGCTAAAATCCTTGACAAATCTTCTATAAAAACTTGCCAAGCCATGGAAACTCCTCACTTGGGTGATTTTTGTAGGAACCGGCCACTCTTTGATTACTTGTACTTTGGCTTGATCCACTTTGATTCCTGTAGCACTTACTACAAATCCAAGAAAAACAAGCTCATCTTTGCAAAAATCACATTTGTTCATGTTAGCAAACAATCTTTCCTTTCTAAGAACTTGCAAAACTTGCCTAAGTTGATCCACATGCTCATCCAAGTTTTGGCTATACACCAAAATATCATCAAAATAAACAACCACAAATTTACCAATAAATGGACGCATTACATGATTCATAAGCCTCATGAAAGTACTAGGTGCATTAGATAATCCAAAAGGCATAACTAACCATTCATACAGTCCATATTTACTTTTAAATGTGGTTTTCCATTCATCACCTTCTTCATTCTAATTTGATGATAACCACTCCTAAGATCAATTTAGTAAACATGCAAGCACCATGCAACTCATCAAGCATATCATCTAACCTAGGAATGGGATGTCTATATTTAATGGTGATGTTATTTATAACCCTACAATGAATATACATTCTCCAAGAACCATCCTTTTTAGGTACCAACAAAACAGGAACAGCACATGGGCTTAAACTCTCACGAATGTATCCTTTATCAAGCAAGTCACTTACCTGTTTTTGCAGCTCCTTTGTTTCTTCGGGATTGCTTCTATATACTGGTCTATTTGGTAGGGAAGCCCCTGGGACAAAGTCAATTTGATGTTCTATCCCTCGAATAGGTGGTAGTCCACTTGGAATCTCATTCGAGAAAACATCTCCAAATTCCTTCAAAAGAGAAATCATTGAACTTGGCAATTCAAGTTCTTCAAAGTTAGTTTGATCATTAAAATAGTTTTTTTTATATATCATGACCAGCAAGGGTTTCGTACATTCAATATTCTTATTAATATCCCCGAAACTCAAATAAAAATTCTGGTTTTTCCTCTCTTTTCTTTCTTTTCTTTTTCTTCCCTCGGTTTGGCTCTCATTGGCGGAAATTTCCAGATTGTTGGTGCTCTCAGGTTTACTCTCTTTTCTCACCCCCCCTCTCGGCTTTCTCTTGGTTTTTCCACTCGATTTGGGTTTTAGCAAGCTTACCTTGATCAGTAACCTCAATCTCACCTTCTTGAAAGGATGGTGAAGTCGTTGGTGCCATACTTGTTTTCTCCTTGAGCTTTTCGGCCTCCCTCCTTTGTTGCATTTGTAGTTGATCTTTGTAGACCTCCTTGGGAGTCAATGGCTCCAGCTTAATTTTCTTCCCTTTAAACCTAAAAACAACATTATTTTCTCGACAAAATGAGTAGCATTTTTGTCAAATTGCCATGGTCTACCTAGTAAAATATGTCCGGCATGCATTGGTACAATGTCACACAAGACAACATCCTCATACCTATCTATATTAAATTTAACTTTGGCTTGCTTATTTACCCTCATCTCACCGCTATCATTTAACCATTCTAACCTATAGGGTTTTGGATGTTTAATTGTTTTCAAGCCTAATTTATCAGCTGCAAGATTATTTATCACGTTGGTACAACTCCCACTATCTATGATCATGCTACAAATCTTACCTTGTATTTCGCAGCGAGTATGGAAGATGTTTTCTCTTTGTATCTGCTATTCATCTTTGTAGACAGCAAGTACTCTCCTTGAAACCAAGCTCATCATTGCATTCCTCCTCTTGCTCGGTTTCAGCTTCGCTTTCTTCATTTGCAGATTCCAGCTCACCATCACCCTTTAATACCATGATTCTTCTATTTGGGCATTGGCTGGCTATGTGTCCTCTTCCTTGGCACTTAAAGCAAATTATTTCTCTGGATTTTTGAGGTTTAGGATCATATTTTATCTCACCTCTAAGTGCTTGGATAGATTGAGCCAAGACAGCGATGGGTTTTCTACCCCTGCGGGGTGGAGCGAAAGAAGTTTTGAGAATTCAAGAGAAGGTCACGACGAGACAAGTCGTTTATCATTACAATAGGTATCAAGTGGAAGTGCAGTGATGTATGCAGCTGAGGCATCCTAACAGACCGGTAGACTTGAACCTTGTTCCTACATGACCCGATCAATTCGATCAGGCACTCACCATCTATTTTCATTGTTCAAGTCTTTGACAACATGAAAAAACCAAAAGCTCTGCCCTCCTTCTTTATCTATCCAAGGACGAAAGGGCAGAGGCCTTTGGTGTCCCCTCCAGTCAAGAATTGGGGCCTCACAATCACTAGCCAATATGCTTTTCTCTCATGCCTTTTTTCGTTCATGGTTCAATATTCTAGTGTCCTAGGCGTAGAGGAACAACACCAATCCATCCCGAACTTTGTGGTTAAACTCTACTGCGGTGACAATACTATAGGGGAGGTCCTGTTGAAAAATAGCTCAACGCCAGGATGATAAAAAGCTTAACACCTCTCATTATTATTACTTTTTTTTTTTCAATATGAAAAAATAAAAATAAGAATGAAAAATGAAAAGGTCGTCTTATTCAAAACCCAATTATGAAATCCCTTCTCTCCCACTTCACACCTCGGAATGCACCATTCTTACATAGAAAGAGGCGCTTTCACATCTTCTTAACCCGAAATGACTAGGGAGAGGAAAGGTTCCTTTTTTTTAGGGTACTCCGAGAAACAGATCCAGTGGAGATGGGGTGAAGCCTGTAGCTCAGAGGATTAGAGCACGTGGCTATGAACCACAGTGTTGGGGGTTTGAATCCCTCCTCGCCCACAACCGGCCAAAAAAGGAAGGACCTTTCCCTTTTGGGGTAGGAAAATCATGATCCGAATTGCAGACCCCAAGCTATGGAATTTAGGCATGGGTCTTTTATCGAAATGGAACGGCCTTACTCTTCTTTTTTCTTTCTTTTTATTTATCGTTAATGGTGGAAAAATTAAATATAGTATGCCTGGCCTGAAGCCCGAATCAACATATTTTTTTATTTTACACCCCGTAATTATTCCTCAACCAGTCTGAGGCAAAATAGCAAAGAAAGTACAAGTATTAGTAGCATAGCAAAAATGCATTCCTCATCATTAATATGTTTGCTCGCGGTAATTATGGCCTCATGGGCGAATCGATGACTGCATCTTTGATGCACTTGCTAGTACATCTAAGAATTCTTAATTGGATAGTTGTAAATAGCCCCAGACTGTGGAACAAAGGATTATCCTGGACCTATGCCGAGGTATACCAATCCATATCCCAATTCCGTTCATTTAATATCCCTTTGTTATTATTGAGATAAAAGATGTCGTTTCTAATCTATCTCTTTCTATTTCTATATATATATGGAAAGTTTAAAAATCATCATATAATAATTCAGAAATTGCAATAGAAAAGAAAAAAAGGAGGTTTGTGATGATTTTTAAATCTTTTATACTAGGTAATCTAGTATCCTTATGCATGAAGATAGTCAATTCGGTCATTGTGGTCGGACTCTATTATGGATTTCTGACCACATTCTCCATAGGGCCCTCTTATCTCTTCCTTCTCTGAGCTCGCGTTATGGAAGAAGGAGAAGAAGGAACCGAGAAGAAAGTATCAGCAACAATCTGTTTTATTACGGGACAGCTCATGATGTTCATATCCATCTATTATGTGCCTCTGCATCTAGCATTGGGTAGACCTCATACAACAACTGTCCTAGCTCTACCGTATCTTTTGTTTCATTTCTTATGGAACAATCACAAACAATTTTTTGATTATGGATCTACTAACAAAAATTCAATGCGTATTCTTAGCATTCAATGTGTATTCCTAAATAATCTCATTTTTCAATTATTCAACCATTTCATTTTACCAAGTTCAATGTTAGTCAGATTAGTCAACATTTATATGTTTCGATGCAACAACAAGATGTTATTTGTAACAAATAGTTTTGTTGGTTGGTTAATTGGTCACATTTTATTCATGAAATGGGTTGGATTGGTATTCGTCTGGATATAGCAAAATAATTCTATTAGATCTAATGTACTTATTAGATCTAATAAGTACCTTGTGTCAGAATTGAGAAATTCTATGGCTCGAATCTTTAGTATTCTCTTATTTATTACCTGTGTCTACTATTTAGGCAGAATATCGTCACCCATTGTTACTAAGAAACTGGAAGAAACCTCAAAAACAGAAGAAAGGGGGGAAAGTGAAGAAGAAATAGATGTAGAAATAGAAACAACTTCATAAACGAGGGGGACTAAACAGGAACAAAAGAGATCCACCAAAGAAGATCCATCTCCTTCCCTTTTTTCGGAAGAAAAGGAGGATCCGGACAAAATTAATGAAACAGAAGAGATACGAGTGAATGGAAAGGAAAAAACAAAGGATGAATTCCGTTTTAAAGAGACATGCTACAAAAATAGACCCATTTATGAAACTTATTATATGGATATAGATGAAAATCAAGAAAATTTGAAGTTAGAAATATTTACAGAAAAAAAAAAAAAAAAAAAAAAAAAAAAAAAAAAGATCTACTCTGGGTTGAAAAACCTCTTGTTAATATTTTTTATTTTTACTATAAACGATGGAATAGGCCATTCTGGTATATAAAAAACAATCAATTTGAAAATGCTGTAAGAAAAAAGATGTCACAATATTTTTTTTTATACATGTCACAGTGCCGGAAAAGAAAGTATATCTGTTACATACCCGCCCAGTTTTTCAACTTTTTTGGAAATGATACAAAGAAAGATGTCTCTGTTTACAGCGGATAAACCCTTTTCTGCTGAATTATATAATAATTGGAGTTATAGCAATGAACAAAAAAGAAAAAACCTAAACAAAAAATTTATAAATAGAGTCAAAGCTTTAGACAAAACTTTAGATAGGATATTTTTTGTTTGGGATATACTCGAAAAAGAGACTAGATTTTGTAATCATAATCCTCAAAACGAATACTTACCTAAAATATATGATCCTTTCTTGAATGGCCCCTATTGGGGACGAATCATAAATTTTTTTCAACTGCAATCCTAAATGAAACTTCCAGAAAAAATAACATTAACATAGAGGATTTTTGGATAAATAAGATTCAAAGTATCCTTCTTATTTTTAATTACCTAAAATTTGAACAGATAAAAAATTCATTTGATAAAAAACCATTAACAAAAATTTTATATTTCTTGAACTTAATCAATGAACTTACTGAAAAACCACTATTAAACTTTAAAGAGCTTTCTTTACTTCCCGAAGAAGAACAAATAAAAATTGATTAAGAAGATAACAAAAAAAATTATAAATTTTTATTTGATGCAGTTATAAGAGACCCTAACGATAAAAAAATTAGAAAAAAATCTATCGAACTAAAAGAAATCAGTAAAAAAGTTCCTCGATGGTTGTACAAATTAATTAATTATTTGGAACAACAGGAGGGAGAAAGCCCAGAGGGGATGGCGACGGAGTATGAGATTCGTTCAAGAAAATCCAAACATGTAGTGACTTTTACTGATAACCTACAAACTACTAATACTAATACCAAAGATACTAATAATCCTGATGAAATAGAGGAAGTGGCTTTGATACGTTATTCACAACAACCGGATTTTTGTCAAGACATAATAAAAGGTTCTAAGCACGCCCAAAGACATAAAACAGTTATTTGGAGACTCTTTCAAGCAAATGTACATTCACCCCTTTTTTTTTGATAGAATCGAAAAAGACATTTTTTTTCTTTTGATATCTCTGAGCCGACGAAAATGTTTTTTAAAAATTGGATGTGGAAAAACATAGAATTAACAATTTTAGATTATACAGAAAAAAAAAAAAAAAAAAAAGCCAAAAGCCACTGAGAAAAACAAAGAAACAGACAAAATAGAAGAAGACAAAAGACGAGAAATAGCATAAGCATGGGATAATATTATATTTGCTCAAATACTTAGAGGTCTTGTGTTGGTAACCCAATCTATTTTTAGAAAAAATATTCTATTACCCTTCTTGATAATAGTTAAAAATATTATACGTATACTACTGTTTCAATTTCCTGAATGGTCTGAGGATTTAAAGGATTGGAATAGAGAAATGCATATTAAATGTACTTATAATGGCATCCAATTATCATAAACAAAATTTTTGAAAAACTGGCTAATAGACGGTATTCAGATAAAGATCCTATTTCCTTTTCATCTGAAACCTTGGCACAAATCGAAGCTACAAAAAACTTATAACGTCCAATGAAAAAGAAAGGACAAAAAAATGATTTCTGTTTTTTAACAGTTTGGCGAATGGAAACTGAACTGCCTTTTGGCTCTCCCTAAAACCACCTTTCAGTTTTTGAACCTATTTTTAAAGAACTCAACAAAAAAATTAGAAAATGGAAAAAGCAGCGTTTTCTAGTTCTAAGAATTTTACAAGAAAAAACAAAAAAAATTCTAAATGTTTCAAAGGACATAAAAAACCAGTTTAGTAAAACCATTCTATTTCTAAAAGAAATAGTAAAAGAACTCAAAAAAATAAACCCAACTCTATTATTTGGCTTGAAAGTGTTGGAGTTTAGTATGGTTTTGGGTTCACTTGGCCAAGAGTGTTGTACACAAAGTGTTAGTCTTGTGCACAACCTTTGATCCAATTTTTGGTTTGATTTTTGGGTGATTTTTGTGTTTGTTTTTGGTATGGTGATATTTAAGATTGTTAGGGCTTTTGTTTTGAATGAAGAAGAAGAAGATGAAGAAGAAGAAGATGAAGAAGAAGAGAAGATGTTAGAGTAGGCCACACAAAACTAGATAGCACACTAATTCATTTTTGCTTTTCATTCATTTGTTGCATATATAGATACAAAACTTGTCTCATACATGTGAGGTGTGTGTGGGACCAAATCAAAGTCTTTAAAATTCAAAATTTACACATTTCCCACTCAAAATTATGATGCATGACCGTTCAAGCACCAGCTTCACATGTGAGTGCATAATCATGACAAGAGTTGGTGAGATTTTGAATTTCAAAAAACTGTCTCCACCTAATCCTGTACCACCACTTTGACCAGAAGGAAGGCTGGGATATCTTCATCCAAATTGCTTGAATTTTGGCATATTTCATGTTAAAATATCAAGGATGAAATTTGGAGAATACCAAGTCCAAAAGAATTGGGTAAGGTTTCCAATTCATCTCAAACCCGTGGGCCATAACTGCTGGAAATCTCAGCAGTCATGCCAACTTGCAACCTACATATCTTGGGCTTCCCAAGGCCTTTTTGAGTCATTCTTTTTTCTATATTTTTATTTACATGTCTAATACAACATATCCACAAATTATAAACTCATTCTAAAAGCTCAGAGAACACGAGCCCCAACAATGGACCTGTGTTGCTGGAAACACTGTTTCCAGCACATAGCCATTTTACAAAATAAAATCAATACCCAACAAAGAGACAATTCCTAAGTTAAATACAATAAAACTTAGGTATTCAAAAGACATTAAAAGGAACATAAAACATAGACATAAATATTGCATTAGGTCATTCAATAAAATATTTCTTTTAAAGAAAAAAAGATGGTGCAAACCTTGGTGGATTTTGGTTTGCATAAGGTGGCAAGATTACCACCTTTTCAATAGAAAGAACTAGAAATATATCAGTTAAGTGAAACTAAAAAAGAAAAAGATTCAATAAGAAATAATCAGCTAATTCATGAATCGTTCAGTAAAATTCGACCTACATATTGCACAAATTATTCATTAACAAAATTTGACTGATAGAACAAATACACTCATAAATCAAATAGAAAAAAAAAAAAAAAAGAGAACAAAAAAGAATTTATAATACAAAATGTAAGTTCTAACAAAAACAAAATGAGTTATGATGATAAAAGATTAGAATCGCCAAAAAATATTGGGCAGGTATTAAAAAGAAGAAATGCTCGACTAATCCGTAAATCACATTATTTTATAAAAAAAAATTTCATTGAAAAGATATACATAGATATCTTTTTAGGTATCATTGATATTCGGAATATTAATGCATAATTTTTTCAGGAATCAACAAAAAAATTCTTAATAAATATATTTACAATGATAAAGATATTTCTAATTCTAATAATGAAACAAATCAAAAAAGAATTTATAGAAAAAAATAGAAGTCTAATTCACTATATTTCGGCTATAAAAAAAGTCCCTTTCTACTATTAGTAATAAAAGCGCACAGACTTTTTTTGACTTATCTTACGTGTCACAAGCATATGTATTTTACAAATTATCACAACCCTCAGCCCTTAACTTATACTTATATAAGTTAAGATCCGTTTTTCAATATAATAGAACAGCTTTTTTTCTTAAGAATGAATAAAGAATTAATTTGGTGGAACACAGAAACTATTTCATTCTAAATTAAGACATAATTCTCTTCGAAATTCGGGATTGAATCAATGGAAAAATTGGTTAAAAGGTCATGATCAATATGATTTATCTATGATTAAATGGTCTAGCTTAGTACCACAAAAGTGGCGAAATAGAGTCAATCAACACTCTATAGCTCAAACTAACCATTTAAAGAAATGCGATTCATATGAAAATGAAAAAAACCAATTAATTTACTATGAAAACAAAAGACTTTTGAAGCCACCTCATTATAAAAGGAAACAGAGAATTTTAAAAAACACTATAGATATGATTTTTTGGCATATAAATTTATATCATCTAAATCTATTAATTATGACTGTCGACGAGAGTTTGCACTCTGCCGCTTGCGAGAGTTTGCAATCATGTGACCCGGCTTGCTTCTTGCATGTTCGGTACGAACGAAGAAATTTCGAACAAAAGGATTGGAACTCACTGATAGGAAAGAAAAGAAAACAAAGCAATGCCAAGAGCTCCATCAATCCGCCTCCTCGAAATAGAAAAGAAAGGTTACTGGTAATAGCCTCTTTGGGTTAGAAATAAAGATTTTGAGGCTCTCATCAGATAGAATTAAACTAGTGAGAGTCTTGGCAAGCCCGGGGAGCTATGGGGGTCAGAGTGGTCTCTCTAGTCATACCAAGTAAAGTGCACGCTCAAACCTATAACCCTTTTTTTCTATCGTGCTTAGTCCGGTTCCTATCTGCTTTTTTTTTAATGACCGATAGAAATGGAAACTCTTTTGTTAGCACCGGACTGAGCATGATAGGAAAAGGGTTATGGGTTTGAGCGTGCGCTTTAAATACCCCTTCCTTTAGAGCTAAAAGTAGTGATCGCTCTTTTCTGATCTATCTGCTAATTCTTTATAATGCTTAGATTTTGTTGAACTGTTTTTTGAAGTAATGAAATAAGAAACTCGTTAAGTAATAATAAGTAATCTCACAAATACCAGTTCCAAAGGTTCCACATCGCTTTATTTAAAGGAAAGGGGGAGAGAAGAGATATCTCCCTGGTTCCTCCCCTGCTATGAGTTCTCCTTCCGACTGGTTAACACTTACAGCTTACATATACTGCTCTAGATGCCAGTGGACTCGTCGATCAACCAGTGAAGGGGAATAGAAGCATAGGTATAGGCAAAGGTAGGAGGGATGAGAGAGCGGAAGAGAAGTGGTTTACTTGCTTGCTTAGGTCGTTACCATTTATATCCGCTATTCAAAGTAGAAAAAAATGAATGGATAAAAGACTCCTCTTCACACTTCACTACGGAGATTTGTTCCCATTGTCGTAGGTCCTTCACTTTCATTACATCGATGTGGATTGCCTCGCGAAATAGCATCAAATAATTAATGTAGAACGGTAAGGCACCATCCCTGGCATACCGAAAAAAATCCAGGATCCCTCCCCCCAATGGGGACGGCTCCTCTATTAGGGCAGCAGTAGCCCCAAATCATCGTCTCCTAAGTGGCATATTGTATTCCAATAAAGAAATAACCCTATTCTATAAAGCAGGCTTTCTCTCATCGAAAAGCTGGTGTGTTATCATACCAGTTCAGTACCAGTCCTTTCTTTATTGTAAAAAAAGGTTATGCCAATACTGATGCTACCACTGGACATTCAGGTAAGAATATTGTGGATAAGCTTTTGCTCTTAGAGAATCTACTCTTTGATGCGTAGAAGACGGGTTGAGCTAGACTAATTGGATAGGTAAGGAAATTTCTTGTTGAGTTACGTACTTACTTATGCTGAGATACTAGATGCTTACCGAAAGAGGGGAATTGCATGTAAGAAAAGGGAGAATCTTTGATTGGTGGAAATTATCGAGTAATCGGAGATGAAAAAGAAGAACCAAAATTTTATGAACAATGCGGAGTTGAATTTGTTGATTCTCGGATGCGAAGATATCAAATGGGCTACATCAAATTGGCATGCCTAGTAACCCATGTGTGGTATTTGAAATGTCTTCCTAGTTATATGTGAATCTTTTAGACACTATCACTGCACAACAAGCAAAGGATTGGGGATTCAGTGGTGTACCGCTACTTGGTAGTGCCTTTGTTTTGGGGAAAAAATGTCACGAGCCCACATGGTAGCGATCCAACTAAAGATTTTGATTCCAGTGGGGACAGCTATGATCATGGTTGCCGAGCAGAAGCATCGCCATATATTGGAGACAACTCGCTCTCTCTTGCTCTCAGCTTCTGTAACAGGTTGCACCTTCTCTTCTAAAACGTCGTAAGCAGCTTCTGAACGAATGTCGTTGTAAAGCGACTGATTCACTATAGGTTCGGAATGAAGAGGTTTTAATAGGAGTATATCAGGACCTGTTCTCTTCTTCAATTGATGCCGATGAAGTAATCCAACTTTTTGTGGGTTCTTTGTCTTCCTATTATATAATCGAGGAGAAAGCACTCTGACCTCTCCATTTTATCGGTACCTTTCTTTCATCCCCATATGAATGAATAGGGAGAAAAAAACTTTCCCCTGCCATTACTTCATCAAGACCATAAATATGAGCACAATTAGTAGGTAACCAACGACATAAAGGCAGTCTAGTAGGAACCTCAGAGACTACACGCACAACAACTTATCCTAAATCCTTCTGTGAGTGGCTAGCTGGAATTATCGATGGTGATGGAGCTCTTCAAGTTAGTAAATGGAAGCATCACCATATATTGGAGACAGCTCGCTCTCTCTTGCTCTCAGCTTCTGCCCCTAGTCCATTTTAGGTCAGTGCAAGTGAACCAAACTCGTATGGCTAGTATGTATTGTTTCCATCAGTAGTTTGCGTACGAGATAAAGATAGAGGGAAGCTCGTAAGTCAAGTACTAAACGAGCCTTGTGTGCCCCTCCGTTTACTCTAGTCCTCATAAAATCCAAGTCCAAAGGTAGGGTAAGAAAGGGTTTAGCTAATGGAGATACCTTTTTCGCTTCCTTTGCGTTAAATGACTCCCTGCTTTTTTACCTTTTGTTTTAGCCTCCCAATAGCAACTAAGAAAGCCACACTCTAAAAGGGTCTAATAGAACCCTACAGCAAATAACATGGGTGTTTTGTATTGTATCGAAACCCCCCCCCCCCAACATGGTAGCATACCTTCCCTATCAAGAGCTAGAGACAAATGATGGCTTTCCTTTGAAAGAAGCACAAGCGAAACGATACCTAGATCCGGCTGGGAAACTACAATGTTTCTTAGGTTAGATTGGCAATAAGTCTTTGGCTGCTTTAAGCTTTTAGACCACTTTCAACATGGGGTTGCCCTCAACTCGAATATTCCACGCTGAACATATCAAAGATGTTGAATTCTAAGAAAGAGGGGGGAAGGAGGCAAAAGAACAAAAAATAAAAATAAAATAAAAAATAAGGGCTGCATAAGACGAAAAATCAGAGGCAGCTTTCATCCGCCATTCAAGAAGAAGATACAAAACCTCGTAAAGAGGACATTATTGTGTTAGATGCTCTCTCTCCTCTCTTAAACATTGTATTCGAACGAGTGTTTCTACCAAAATCCCATGGGTTTATACGAAAGACAAGTACCTATTACATTCTTTCTTCAAATGAGGAACTTCATGTCGGTTTAGATTGTACCTGAGAGGTCAATTCAAATTCGAATATAGGCCCTATTTCAGCGGATCTGTGCAAATAATCAAAACTAGTAAGTAATAATATTTAAAAGGTCTGTTGATGCCTGCCTTCCTCTCATCTTCCTTATAGAATGGGCTCTATAGGTTTAAGAATTCCTTAAGAGCTAAGAGGGAAGGCCCCCGACTCCCCGAATATGGGTAATATGTTCTTAAAAAAGGTTGCTCCAATCTGACCTAGCTGGCGAATCAATAGAATCAAGCTCAGATAAAAGAGGAGAAGATGAAGAGTTCATGTCAGCTACGGAAAGTAAAAAAATGGAGCAACAAGAGGAGAGGCTTTAGTAGACATCCCATCATCGTATCAGCCTCGCGAATGCCAAAATGACAATAACTAGTACCGAAGATAGACATATGTAGGTTGGTACAATCGGGGGTATCGCTCTTGCTTGGTTTTTTCTATTTTTCTTGCTTTCTTTGGCGGAGTAGGGCCCTATTCATCTATAAACTTCCCAAGTAGGGATGGATGAGACATCGAATGAGAATTTTCCAGCCAATGCATTAGATCAGCCAATAGTCGTTAGATTTGCTTCCTTTAATGCCTACAAATTAGCCTGAGAACTCGATTGCGGGCGAAGCCTTAGTTGTCACTGGTGGTAGAGGAAAGGCTTTTAGTGGGCTAGTGATGGATTTCATGGCCGACATCTAACTGGCATGAATACGCCAACATGAAATGATGGAACATTTCTTCTTTCGTCCTCGAACGTTTTGTTCGATTTTGGCACTTGCGTTCTCATGCCCGAGACCCTCGCGATTGATTAGGAGAAAGCTTGCTCCAAAAAGAATGTGTACTACTCAGAAAGAATCTATTAATCATATCACAATGACCATAAGAAGAAGGTTGCAACACATTGAAACGAAAGCTTTCGAGTCGTAGGAAAGAATACTTTTGAAAAGAATATCCTTATTGATTTCCTCTATTGTTTTCTAGGATCAGAAGGAACCACTAGAATGACTTAAGGCCAAAATCTCGTGCTTTTTGGACCCTCGCTGCTATGTTCTATTAGGCTATGGATTACAGGAACAAATGTAGTTGAATGAGACAGCAGGTGGGTTACACGTTCCACTGTGCCAAGATGTGAGGTGTAGCATTGTAAGGACGAAGCACTAGGATTAGCGAAATGGGAGTTGCTCAACTAAAAGCCTATTACATTAAAGTGTTGCATCTATTACAAGCCTTATTCTGTCGGGTCTTCTATTTCTAATTGAAGTTTACGCAACTCTTCAATAAGGTAGAAAGAAAGGATGCGTCGAGCAAGCTGTGCTACCCAATGTTCTACTTCACTAAGCCCCGTGCTTGTACAAGGAAATGAGGAGGCCAATCCCATGAATAGAAATGACTTTTTTTTAGTGTACCTTTTGCTTTTAACACGAACTAAGGCTCCTACACCTCCTCCAACTCCAATAGGAACTTCTGCATCTCTATTCGCATCTTCCTCATTATAGGCATTACCCTTGTGCTCTTTCTGATGCCCGGCATTACTGTTTTGTTAAAAGCACTACTATTTATACTGCAACCTTCACTCTCAAAATGGGTGTTTCCCTTGCCGAATTTTTTGAATTTTTTAATCATGGGTCAGAAGGGATTAGGTGTCCGAGAGGACGCATACTTCTTTCTTACATACAATCGACACTTCTCAGAGGTTTCCTTCCATAGATCTAGTATAGAGGAGCAGACATTGTCTTATCCACTTTAGTCTTTGCATCTTCTCTCTCTGTCTTTATCCCTTGATCTTTGACTTGGTCTACCACGATCCGAGGGGCTTTCGTTCGCAACAAGGTAGCCATAGGGAAACTTGTGGCAGGATTCAATCCAACCATAGGGAAAATTGGAGGACGGTTAGTGTCTGTTCCGCATGACTCTAGAATGTTATAGTTAAGGAGCGAATTTCATGCCAAGATCTAGGGATATAGCTCCTAATAACCCCTTGTTGTTTGAAAATTTTGAGTCATATTATGCATTGACTCATCTTATAGGTGTTCCCTAATGAGGGATTTTAGGATATTAGGGTTCTCCTTTACTCCTCCTGACTAATCCTAAGGGAAATAGAACTAACTAATCCTAAGGCAAAGGGTCGAGAAACTCATAGAAAATGCTCTTTGTGTAAAAATAGGAAAAGAACTCGTACAGTCATGCCAGCTTCGGACAAGGTCTCTCTAGTCATACCAAGTAGTTATATGAATTAGTTTCATTTCCTTCTCGATTCAATCACCTGGATCAACAGAAAAAGCAACCGAAACTCGATCTATGGAAGTTGCAATGGAAGTTCCCTCTTCTTTTGGTCCAGCCCATCCAATTGTAAGATTGGAATGGGCATAGGAACATGTATTGATGTACCAGATTGGCTAATGCTCCCAGGTCATTACTCCATCCCACATATTTATATGGGGATTTGACATAGCATAGCAAACAACAATTTGATGAAAAATGATGTAACGGTAACCTAAATCAAAGGAACTTTTTCTTGGCAACTTGGACAACTTATAACGATGTTTGCCCGCATATCTTTTGCTGCATTTAGAAGGGCTTGGATAATTGGAAGTCTTACAAAAGGAATAGAATATTATGGAATGGCCTTAAGAAGGACTACAATTTCTACTGGTTATGGGTAGGCATTATTAACTTTATAACTTTATTTCATAAAGTTAATAATGCCTACCCATAACCAGTTGCAACATGAAGAACGAGCGTTATCTAGCAAGAAGCATGATGATGATCCTATGTTCGTTTTCGCCCTACCCCGATGATGCGCTCCTAGCTTGCAGAGGAACTTAAAGCTGCAGAGAATATGGGGATTCTTAGAACTGCTAGGGAGTAGGATATATAAGTGGGAAAGATGTGATATATGCTTAACACATGCAAGTCGAACGTTGTTTTCGGGGAGCAGGGCAGAAGGAACAAAAACTTGCGCCAGCCCACTTCATTAAAAGCAAGGACCACTACGGGAGGTCAAACCAACGACCTATGGAAGTCGAGGCTCCATTTTTACTTTTTTTTATGCCAATGTTGGTGACTAGAGATAACTCTCTCCAATTATTCCTGGGATTCTATAGCGTTGCTTCTTTTTCGGCCAAATCCAAGTTTCGTTTTGTTTCTCCCATTTGTCGAGCCTGATCGACTCAACTCTTTTCCCTTCCCCCCGGCCTCTCACTTTGTTTTGTCCCCTAACATCTGTATAAAGAAAGAGATAGGGCTACCAGAAAATTGTAAAAATAGCAGAACCTAACTGATAGCAAGCTTAGGATCATCATCATGACCCTTTTCTTGTTTCTTTTTTTTGTGTCCAGTCCATTGTGTGTGTGTTTTTAAGGCAACTGTAACTTTGGGGCATCCAATTCCTTTTCTTACTTAATAGGAAAAAGAAAGTGTTTATAGCCGTAGCGATATAAACAAGAATACTCATCCGAGCTGCAGGAACATGTACATCAAATCTTTCTCAAAGATAGATGATTGTGGGTCCTGAGAGGAGCTATTGGATTCTTCATCATGATCATTGCAATGAAAAGGATTTGAGGACCTTCCTTCTAAGAAAAAAGCATGAACTCGTAGTAGAGATTCATACCTCACACGCGATCGAGACCTATACCCCTCCCCTTCTGCGAACCACTTGCAGCTTTCAAGCCGGTTTGAGTTTTCTTCTTTCGAGCTGTAGTTTCTTCCTTCTCGAGGAGCTAGAATCTGATTAGATATAGTAACTGTGGTTCGAGGATGGGTGTCAAATCAATGTTAGGGAGTCTGATAGCTGAACTAGGGGGAGACCTCTTTCGGTTGGGTGTTGCGGGTCGGTCGTTAATGCTTTTCCTTTGTCTTCCAATTGATTCTGAGTAGCTTTATCAAGATCAGAAGTGAATTGTGCAAAGGCTTCTAACTCTGTGAATTGCGGAGTTGAATTTGTTAATTCTCGAATACAAAGATAACAAATGGGCTACATCAAATTGGCATGCCCAGTAACCCATGTGTGGTATTTGAAACATCTTCCTCCATTTTTTCCTAAAGCAGGGGTAAGGCTTAATTAATGGGTAGTCTAAAAACAAAATAGGCTTCTCCTCAAAGGAAGTCATATGCTCTTAAGTGTGGTGTCTTCCTAACTGATAGCAAGCTTATGCGTAACTGATAGCTAGTAAGTCTTGATCGAACTATAGCTAGCTGAAAAAGTGGTGTAAGAGGCGGCCCGGAAATAAAAGAAAGTAAAGAAGGTAATCAAGGCAAGGCAGTCAGCTCCTAAAAAAGCCTATTCGGCTTGGCTTAGCTATCGCTCATGACTTGTATTGTAGTCGTAGTCTTGTAGTCGGCCCGGAATGCCTTTGTAGTCTTTCTAATGCGAATGCCTTCTTCTTTCACTCATTTTCTTTTAGTTGCAGTAGCTGGCACAGCATGATGTTGAAATTGTTGAATCGGAAATGAGTTGGAAAGGAGTGAGTGGAGCCCAACTCCAACTATTTTTCGTAAGTAAGGTGAGGTACTTCTTTCGATTTGAATAGGGGTAGTCCTTTTTTTGGTTGAAGTAGCCCGAAAAGGACATTATATGGACTGGATTAAAAGGGTCAGTCATCCTAAAATTAGGATTCATTTCTTGTCACAAATAGTCACTTGTAGCATACCATATCTCAATAGATTGTCTTATCGTCAGTTATAAAATGCTAAAAGGCTCTTTATAAACTACCTTAGGATTTAGAAAAGAAGATATAGCTAGAAGAGTCAAGTGCTGACGCATTCGCTCATTTTAAACGATGTAAAAAGGCCTCCCTTTTCTCAGTATCTATATCTCATTGAATATTTTATGGATTTCATGGTTTTTATTATCTTTCATATTCGAAACTTCAATCACATACCGCGCTTGCTTTTGTTTTTCTATCTGCTGTTGGTGATTAAGTCAGTTAAAAAAACTCGGTTGTTGGAGACAGAGCTGCTCTCTTTTCATGAATCCAACTAACATAGGGGAAAGATCTTGACTATTTAAGGGATCCTATATTCGATTAACTCTTACACTATATGAATAGTTTTTCTGTAGCAGAAGCCCTTTTGAAAGAAGCTATTCAGGAACAGATGGAATGCAATTGGCTATAAAGGATTCTACTTCTAGAGTCATCCCAGATGAGAGGCGAGTCCAATTGTGTTACTAGAAGTCTAGTCTCTCTTAGGTCCAGTTTCGATTTCGAACTAGCTTACTTTACTTAATAGGCCGGAAACCTTAGAAAGTCAGCGAACAGCGGTTCTTCTATGTAGGTATGGTGTTCCCCCCTTGACTCTCCTAATGTCGAGCTAAGTGACTTCGTAACCTTTACGACAGATTCCCTTCACCAAGCCATCACCAGAAAGAAGTTATTATCCCTTGGTGTGAAGTTAGAAAGCATATGATAGGTGGTAACTATCTTGTACGGGGGGGGTAATCGGCGTAGAATACATATATCAAATTTCCTTGAGTTTTCAATAACTAAAGCGCTAACGAGAAAGAAAACGGATGCGCTAGGTTTGATGGTCGTATAATTCCGAAGCGGAAAGTCATCTACTTTGCATGCCAGTTTGATGTATCCCATTTGATATCTTCGTATCCAAGAATTAACAAATTCAACTCAATATAGAAGAAATAGTTGAGGAATTACTAAAGATGGGACTACATGGTTGCATTCAATCCTCAAAAAAGAGGATTTGATTGAGTTGCCATCTATTTGAACACCCTTTCTTTGAACCTTGTCAATGCTCGAACTTGAATGCCTTTCAACAACATAAGGGAAAGGGGGATCCAATTGCTGGCTCTGAATAACCAGCCAAGCAATAAGTTCAATTCTTCCATAACATAACGGGGCGGGGTTTCGTGCGAGCCGAGTGAGATAGGTGCATCACTTGAGGAAGAATCTCCCATAAGGTAAACACACCCTAATATTAGGGTGAAATCTAACATTAGAAAAAAAAAATATGATAGTGGGCAAATATTAAGTAAAGTTGGAGGTGCTTTTGTTTTTGAAACATGCGGTTTGTCCATGATAATGATTATCATTTTTTTTTTTCCCGTTCTCTCAACCTAGAAAATTTATAAACAAAAGTTGCAAATACGATATTGGTGTTTTTGGTTTAGCAGAAAAGCTTCTTCATATGATGATGGCAACCCAATGGCGTTAATGAGTAGATTGATTCATTTTTTTAGGTATTTATTGATAGACACATGGCATTATTGTAATGGCTATATGTACCATTTAAGATTCCATGTCAATACACATTGTATATTGAATAATTTCTCATAATTTCGTTTTCACAAACAAATGCTTACCATTAATATATATGATGATGGAATTTAGTGTAGGTTTATGTTGTTGTACCCTAGAGCACAATCATTCAAGGTGTTAGTCAAGAATGATTGTTGTTGGTTCTTGGTTCTTGATTTTGTTTTTTTGGGTTCGTTAAGGTTTTGTTTCTGGTTTTAATGGAGGTTTAGGGTTCTTGAGAAGGTTGTTAGCTTTTATGAAGAAGAAGAAAACAAATGTAGTAGTTGAGAGAGAGAGAGAGAGAGAGAGAGAGAGCCAAAATTGTTGTTTTTTCAAAATTTTTGAATATTACTTCCTCAACGTTTTCATTACAATTTTCATATTTTTAAATACATAAAAAAGACAATAAGACATGCTGCCATATTGAGCAATAAATACAAAAGAATTAAAAGTAACCAACCAAGACAAATTACCTCAACTAACTCTAATCAATGTGCTGGGCATGCAAGAAACCTTCTTTAATGGGCAGTTCAGCTTGTCTGAGGCATTTAAATTTGAGAACCAGCTCCATTTGACTTGAAAATTGGAGGGAAGCCTTATTGAATATTAAACTGTGTTCTAGCCAAAAATCAAATAAAACAAAGTCCATTTACCCATTCAAAAATAATCAAACCCGAGGCAGTTTTGTCCAGATTTCTGGGCAACAAAACTGCACAAGGGTCAGATTGTTTAGGGCTTAACTCAGCCTTCCCAGCTCCAAATTGGGCCATTATTTTTTCTGCTGCTTCCTCTACCTTTCTAGTTTATTATATCCAAAATTAAGATCCAAATCCCAAACCTTCATCAAACGGCATCCAAGGAAGTGGACTTATGTTGCTGGAAATACAATTCCAGCAACTAGACAAAAAGGCCCTAAGCTTCAGTTAATTGAGCTTAAGGCATTACAAAAAGGATATTTTTCTTAAACATTACAAGATAAAATAAAATGCATAAAAATAAATAATGTTTGGTCTTTGATGTTGCAAAATAAAGAGTGCAAGTGTAACCAAACTACCTTGCACATTGTAGCAAGATCACCACATTTCAACACTCCTCCTTGGTGTTCTTGCTTGAAATATTGAGAAGCTTCCTCAAGGTCTCAAATCTTGCTTTTGGAAGTGGCTTGGTGAAGAAATCTGGAAGGTTATCTTCGGTCTTGATATATTCCAAGCTTACTTCTCCATTTTCTTCAAACTCCCTCAAAGAGTGATACTTCACCGGTATGTGTTTTGTCCTTCCATATTGAACGGGGTTCTTGGCCATTGATATGGCTGAAGTGTTGTCACATTTGATGATGGTTGAACCCTCTTAAGGATAACCAAGGTCCTCCAATAATTTCCTAAGCCAAATGCATTGATTTGCACATGAAGAGCAAGCAATGTACTCGGCTTCAGCGGTGCTTTGAGCGGTTGTTGCTTGCTTCTTTGCATTCCATGAGAATGGTCCACTACCAAGTGAGAAAAGATACCCCGAAGTGCTCTTCATATCATCCAAGCATCCAGCCCAATCACTATCCGAGTAGGCCATTAATCTCATCACATCTTGCCTATCATACCAAACTCCAAAGTCTTGTGTTCCTTTTAAGTATCTAAGAATTCTTTTGGCACCTACAAAATGATTTTAGGATGGTGCTTGCATATATCTAGACAAAACACATGTGGCATGCATAATATCTGGTCTTGATGAACATACATAGAGCAAACTTCCTATCATGCTTCTATATAGGCTCGGGTTTACCTTTGGTATGCCATCCTTCTTCTTGTATTTGTCTCCTTAGCTCATTGGTGTTGACATTGGCTTGCATTCATCAAAGTTGAACTTTTTCAAAAGATCTTTGATGTATTTCTCTTGAGATATGAAGATACCCCTAGAGCATTGCATCACTTCCACTCCAAGGAAGTAATTCATTTCACCAAGGCTTGACATGTCAAACTCCTTTTCAAGTTCATTTTTCAAAACTTTCACATTCTTTTCATTTTCACCCGTGACCAACAAATCATCCACATAGAGTAATATAACAGTCATGCCTTCTTCATTCCTTATGTATAGTGTTGGCTCATTTGAACTCCTTCTAAAGCCTTGGTAGATCAAGTAACCATCAATCTTGCCATACCAAGCCCTAGGTGCTTGCTTTAACCCGTAAAGTGCATTGTGTAGATGGTAGACTTTGTCCTCATGTCCTTGAACAATGAAGCCCTCGGGTTGCTTGACATAAACCTCCTTTTGAAGCACACCATTCAAGAAAGCCGACTTTACATCAAGGTGGTACACCTTCCATGACATTGAGGCTGAGATGGATAGGATGAGCCTTATGGTCTCCATTCTTGCAACCGGTGCAAACGTCTCTCCATAATCTACACCCGCTTGTTGTGCATAGCCTTTTGCCACAAGCCTTGCCTTGTGCTTGCATATTGTTCCATCCGGGTTGAACTTGGTCCTAAAGATCCACTTTACACCAATTGGTTTCTTGTTTTTAGGTTTAGAAATCAAAGACCAAGTTTCATTCTTTTCTATCATATCCATTTCGGTTTGCATGGCCTCCATCCACTCTTTCTTTTGAATAGCTTCTTGAGCATTGGTAGGATCACTCAAGGCAACATTGCACCTTTCATATATTTCAGACAATGGCCTTTCTCCTCTAACACCATCTCCAATCTCCAATTCGACTCCAATGGTCTCAAGTGCATCCTCCTCATCATCTTCATTTTCTTCATTGTCATTGTCATTGGTTTCTTCTTCTTCATCATCCAACCGAGCATTATCTTCATGGACTCCTCCTTTGTCCAATCCCAAACATCATCTTCATCAATCCTCACATCCCTTATTGCCACAAGTTTCTTGGTTTCGAAGTTGAAAACCCTAAAACCTTTGGTAACCTCACTAAAGCCGACCAAGATGCCCACATTTGCCCTTTTGTCAAGCTTGTCTCTCATGTGTGGATGAACATGGAGAAAACAAACACTTCCAAAGATTTTTATGTTGTTCAAAGATGGTTTTTCTCCATACCATATCTTATAGGGTGTCTTGGACTCATTGGCTTTGGTGTATGCTCGGTTTTGGATGTAGCTAGTCGTGTATATGGCTTCGGCCCAAAACTTCTTTGGCATGTTCTTCTCATGTATCATGCACCTTGCCATCTCCATCAAGGTCCTATTTTTTCTCTCACAAACACCATTTTGTTGTGGTGTGTATGGTGTTGTGAATTGATGCACCATTCCATTTTCTTTGCAAAAATCCTCCATAGCCAAGCTTGTATATTCTCCACCATTGTCGGTTCTTAAGCACTTCATCTTTGCATTGCTTCGGGTTTCCACCATCTTCTTGAATTCCATGAACTTCTCAAGTACTTGTGACTTGGTTGTTAGAAAATATACCCAACACATCCTTGAGCAGTCATCAATGAAGGTTAGGAAGTACTTACAACCTCCAATTGATGACAAACTCGTCGGTCCACACACATCCGAATGGACTAGCTCAAGCTTCTGCTTAGCTCTCTATGAACCGGCTTTAGGGAATGGAAGCCGTGTGGATTTCCCTAGTTGGCATACATCACATAGGCTTCTCATCTCCTTAATCTTTGGCATGTCCTTCACAATGGCATTGGTGTTTTTCATGGCACCATAGCTAGAATGCCCAAGCCTTTTATGCCAAAGTTGAGAAATGGACTCCACTTTGGTTTTTAAGGCTTATTCATTCTTAACTAGATCCAATCTATAGCTTTTGTCCTTCAATGGTACCTTAAATAGCTCATTACCACAAGCATCATATATAAAACATCCATCTTTTGCAAAGTTTAAAGCAAAGCCTCTTCCTACCAATTGTGCTACACTAAGCAAGTTTTCACACAAACTAGGAACATATAGCACATCTTTTATAATTTTGGTACCTTCCTTGGTGTTCAAGCACACATCTCCTTTGCCTTCTACTTCCATGAACCGGCCATCACCAATCTTCACTTTGGTTTTGTAGTTTCGGTCAAGCTCCATAAAACCATCCTTTTGGAAACTTATGTGGTGTGAGCAACCACTATCCACAAGCCAACTGAGACCACTACTTGTGGCCTTAAGGCATGTGGCCACAAATAGGTTCTCGGCTTCTTCATTAACCACATTGACTTGTTGTCTCCTTTGCTTGCATACTTTGGCAATATAGCCTTTTCCTCCACATCTTTCACAAGATGTATCCGGCCTCCAAAAACACTTGGATGGTGGATGTCCAAGCTTCTTACAATGAGGGCAAGGTGGATGCCCTCCTCGGTTTTGATGGCTTTGTTGTTGTTGTTGTTGATTCCATCCACTTTTGTTGTTGTTTGTGTTGTTGCTGGTTGTAAAACCAGTTTGGTTGGTGTTGTTGCTCTTCCTTCCTTTATTCTTCTTTTTGTTGTCGTGGCCACCATAGAATGCACTTTCTATGGTCTCCTCCTTTCTAATGGCTCTCCTTTGTTCGGTTGCTTGAAGAGCATTGATGAGCTCACTCAAGGTTATTTCACTAATATTTCTAGATTCTTCAAGGGAGGAAATCTTAGCTTCAAACCTTTCGGGTAAGCTCACCAATACTTTCTCTACTACCCTTTGATCGGTCAATTGCTTACCAAGGACCCGAATTTGATTTACCACTTTGAGCATCCTTTCCGTGAAATCCTTGACAAGCTCATTCTCCTTCATCTTCAAGGTCTCAAACTCTCTTCTTAGGTTTAAAACTTGCATTTGCCGAGTTCTAGTATTTCCATGGAACTCCTCTTGAAGCTTTATCGAAACCTCTCTTGCACTTATGCATGAAATTATCCTTGTAAAAATGGAATCACTCATGAAGGAGTGCAAGGCAGTGAGGGCCTTGAACCCCTTGGCAACTTCGGTCTCATGTGCATTTCTTTGTGCTTGGGTTGCATTAGCTCTCAACTCTTCCACTACATAACCTTCTTCTATGACTTCCCATAAACCAAAGGCTTGAAGGTAGGCTTTCATTTTTATACTCCAAATGGAATAGTTTTGGCCTTCAAACTTAGGTGGTTTTGGGGTTGCAAAGGATTGTGAGGCCATTTGAAAAAATGGTTTTTCAAAAGTTTTGAAAAATGGACACAAGAACAAGCTCTCGGGTGGTGGTGTTTTGGTGAGTTTCAACTAGTCTTTTTGGGAGGTTTTGGTTTCGGTTGGAAGGCTTTAGGTGGGGGATCCTCTCACAAATAAAATAGTCTAGGTTGAAAGCTCACAAGGTCCTAAGAAATTATACTATGCTCTGATACCATGATGGAATTTGGTGTAGGTTTATGTTGTTGTACCCTATAGCACAATCATTCAAGGTGTTAGTCAAGAATGATTGTTGTTGGTTCTTGGTTCTTGATTTTGTTTTTTTGGGTTTGTTAAGGTTTTGTTTCATGTTTTAATGGAGGTTTAGGGTTCTTGAGAAGGTTGTTAGCTTTTGGGAAGAAGAAGAAAACAAATGTAATAGTTGAGAGAGAGAGAGAGAGAGAGAGAAAACAAATGTAATCATGACAAGAGTTGGTGAGATTTTGAATTTCAAAAAACTGTCTCCACCTAATCCTGTACCACCACTTTGACCAGAAGGAAGGCTGGGATATCTTCATCCAAATTGCTTGAATTTTGGCATATTTCATTTTAAAATATCAAGGATGAAATTTGGAGAATACCAAGTCCAAAAGAATTGGGTAAGGTTTCCAATTCATCTCAAACCCGTGGGCCATAACTGCTGGAAATCTCAGCAGTCATGCCAACTTGCAACCTACATATCTTGGGCTTCCCAAGGCCTTTTTGAGTCATTCTTTTTTCTATATTTTTATTTACATGTCTAATACAACATATCCACAAATTATAAACTCATTCTAAAAGCTCAGAGAACACGAGCCCCAACAATGGACCTGTGTTGCTGGAAACACTGTTTCCAGCACATAGCCATTTTACAAAATAAAATCAATACCCAACAAAGAGACAATTCCTAAGTTAAATACAATAAAACTTAGGTATTCAAAAGACATTAAAAGGAACATAAAACATAGACATAAATATTGCATTAGGTCATTCAATAAAATATTTCTTTTAAAGAAAAAAAGATGGTGCAAACCTTGGTGGATTTTGGTTTGCATAAGGTGGCAAGATTACCACCTTTTCAATAGAAAGAACTAGAAATATATCAGTTAAGTGAAACTAAAAAAGAAAAAGATTCAATAAGAAATAATCAGCTAATTCATGAATCGTTCAGTAAAATTCGACCTACATATTGCACAAATTATTCATTAACAAAATTTGACTGATAGAACAAATACACTCATAAATCAAATAGAAAAAAAAAAAAAAAAGAGAACAAAAAAGAATTTATAATACAAAATGTAAGTTCTAACAAAAACAAAATGAGTTATGATGATAAAAGATTAGAATCGCCAAAAAATATTGGGCAGGTATTAAAAAGAAGAAATGCTCGACTAATCCGTAAATCACATTATTTTATAAAAAAAAATTTCATTGAAAAGATATACATAGATATCTTTTTAGGTATCATTGATATTCGGAATATTAATGCATAATTTTTTCAGGAATCAACAAAAAAATTCTTAATAAATATATTTACAATGATAAAGATATTTCTAATTCTAATAATGAAACAAATCAAAAAAGAATTTATAGAAAAAAATAGAAGTCTAATTCACTATATTTCGGCTATAAAAAAAGTCCCTTTCTACTATTAGTAATAAAAGCGCACAGACTTTTTTTGACTTATCTTACGTGTCACAAGCATATGTATTTTACAAATTATCACAACCCTCAGCCCTTAACTTATACTTATATAAGTTAAGATCCGTTTTTCAATATAATAGAACAGCTTTTTTTCTTAAGAATGAATAAAGAATTAATTTGGTGGAACACAGAAACTATTTCATTCTAAATTAAGACATAATTCTCTTCGAAATTCGGGATTGAATCAATGGAAAAATTGGTTAAAAGGTCATGATCAATATGATTTATCTATGATTAAATGGTCTAGCTTAGTACCACAAAAGTGGCGAAATAGAGTCAATCAACACTCTATAGCTCAAACTAACCATTTAAAGAAATGCGATTCATATGAAAATGAAAAAAACCAATTAATTTACTATGAAAACAAAAGACTTTTGAAGCCGCCTCATTATAAAAGGAAACAGAGAATTTTAAAAAACACTATAGATATGATTTTTTGGCATATAAATTTATATCATCTAAATCTATTAATTATGACTGTCGACGAGAGTTTGCACTCTGCCGCTTGCGAGAGTTTGCAATCATGTGACCCGGCTTGCTTCTTGCATGTTCGGTACGAACGAAGAAATTTCGAACAAAAGGATTGGAACTCACTGATAGGAAAGAAAAGAAAACAAAGCAATGCCAAGAGCTCCATCAATCCGCCTCCTCGAAATAGAAAAGAAAGGTTACTGGTAATAGCCTCTTTGGGTTAGAAATAAAGATTTTGAGGCTCTCATCAGATAGAATTAAACTAGTGAGAGTCTTGGCAAGCCCGGGGAGCTATGGGGGTCAGAGTGGTCTCTCTAGTCATACCAAGTAAAGTGCACGCTCAAACCTATAACCCTTTTTTTCTATCGTGCTTAGTCCGGTTCCTATCTGCTTTTTTTTTAATGACCGATAGAAATGGAAACTCTTTTGTTAGCACCGGACTGAGCATGATAGGAAAAGGGTTATGGGTTTGAGCGTGCGCTTTAAATACCCCTTCCTTTAGAGCTAAAAGTAGTGATCGCTCTTTTCTGATCTATCTGCTAATTCTTTATAATGCTTAGATTTTGTTGAACTGTTTTTTGAAGTAATGAAATAAGAAACTCGTTAAGTAATAATAAGTAATCTCACAAATACCAGTTCCAAAGGTTCCACATCGCTTTATTTAAAGGAAAGGGGGAGAGAAGAGATATCTCCCTGGTTCCTCCCCTGCTATGAGTTCTCCTTCCGACTGGTTAACACTTACAGCTTACATATACTGCTCTAGATGCCAGTGGACTCGTCGATCAACCAGTGAAGGGGAATAGAAGCATAGGTATAGGCAAAGGTAGGAGGGATGAGAGAGCGGAAGAGAAGTGGTTTACTTGCTTGCTTAGGTCGTTACCATTTATATCCGCTATTCAAAGTAGAAAAAAATGAATGGATAAAAGACTCCTCTTCACACTTCACTACGGAGATTTGTTCCCATTGTCGTAGGTCCTTCACTTTCATTACATCGATGTGGATTGCCTCGCGAAATAGCATCAAATAATTAATGTAGAACGGTAAGGCACCATCCCTGGCATACCGAAAAAAATCCAGGATCCCTCCCCCCAATGGGGACGGCTCCTCTATTAGGGCAGCAGTAGCCCCAAATCATCGTCTCCTAAGTGGCATATTGTATTCCAATAAAGAAATAACCCTATTCTATAAAGCAGGCTTTCTCTCATCGAAAAGCTGGTGTGTTATCATACCAGTTCAGTACCAGTCCTTTCTTTATTGTAAAAAAAGGTTATGCCAATACTGATGCTACCACTGGACATTCAGGTAAGAATATTGTGGATAAGCTTTTGCTCTTAGAGAATCTACTCTTTGATGCGTAGAAGACGGGTTGAGCTAGACTAATTGGATAGGTAAGGAAATTTCTTGTTGAGTTACGTACTTACTTATGCTGAGATACTAGATGCTTACCGAAAGAGGGGAATTGCATGTAAGAAAAGGGAGAATCTTTGATTGGTGGAAATTATCGAGTAATCGGAGATGAAAAAGAAGAACCAAAATTTTATGAACAATGCGGAGTTGAATTTGTTGATTCTCGGATGCGAAGATATCAAATGGGCTACATCAAATTGGCATGCCTAGTAACCCATGTGTGGTATTTGAAATGTCTTCCTAGTTATATGTGAATCTTTTAGACACTATCACTGCACAACAAGCAAAGGATTGGGGATTCAGTGGTGTACCGCTACTTGGTAGTGCCTTTGTTTTGGGGAAAAAATGTCACGAGCCCACATGGTAGCGATCCAACTAAAGATTTTGATTCCAGTGGGGACAGCTATGATCATGGTTGCCGAGCAGAAGCATCGCCATATATTGGAGACAAC
Source organism: Ziziphus jujuba (assembly GCF_031755915.1). Taxonomy (NCBI): domain Eukaryota; kingdom Viridiplantae; phylum Streptophyta; class Magnoliopsida; order Rosales; family Rhamnaceae; genus Ziziphus; species Ziziphus jujuba. Next base: position 4,263,534 of record NC_083383.1, on the reverse strand, counting down.
TCGCTCTCTCTTGCTCTCAGCTTCTGTAACAGGTTGCACCTTCTCTTCTAAAACGTCGTAAGCAGCTTCTGAACGAATGTCGTTGTAAAGCGACTGATTCACTATAGGTTCGGAATGAAGAGGTTTTAATAGGAGTATATCAGGACCTGTTCTCTTCTTCAATTGATGCCGATGAAGTAATCCAACTTTTTGTGGGTTCTTTGTCTTCCTATTATATAATCGAGGAGAAAGCACTCTGACCTCTCCATTTTATCGGTACCTTTCTTTCATCCCCATATGAATGAATAGGGAGAAAAAAACTTTCCCCTGCCATTACTTCATCAAGACCATAAATATGAGCACAATTAGTAGGTAACCAACGACATAAAGGCAGTCTAGTAGGAACCTCAGAGACTACACGCACAACAACTTATCCTAAATCCTTCTGTGAGTGGCTAGCTGGAATTATCGATGGTGATGGAGCTCTTCAAGTTAGTAAATGGAAGCATCACCATATATTGGAGACAGCTCGCTCTCTCTTGCTCTCAGCTTCTGCCCCTAGTCCATTTTAGGTCAGTGCAAGTGAACCAAACTCGTATGGCTAGTATGTATTGTTTCCATCAGTAGTTTGCGTACGAGATAAAGATAGAGGGAAGCTCGTAAGTCAAGTACTAAACGAGCCTTGTGTGCCCCTCCGTTTACTCTAGTCCTCATAAAATCCAAGTCCAAAGGTAGGGTAAGAAAGGGTTTAGCTAATGGAGATACCTTTTTCGCTTCCTTTGCGTTAAATGACTCCCTGCTTTTTTACCTTTTGTTTTAGCCTCCCAATAGCAACTAAGAAAGCCACACTCTAAAAGGGTCTAATAGAACCCTACAGCAAATAACATGGGTGTTTTGTATTGTATCGAAACCCCCCCCCCCCCAACATGGTAGCATACCTTCCCTATCAAGAGCTAGAGACAAATGATGGCTTTCCTTTGAAAGAAGCACAAGCGAAACGATACCTAGATCCGGCTGGGAAACTACAATGTTTCTTAGGTTAGATTGGCAATAAGTCTTTGGCTGCTTTAAGCTTTTAGACCACTTTCAACATGGGGTTGCCCTCAACTCGAATATTCCACGCTGAACATATCAAAGATGTTGAATTCTAAGAAAGAGGGGGGAAGGAGGCAAAAGAACAAAAAATAAAAATAAAATAAAAAATAAGGGCTGCATAAGACGAAAAATCAGAGGCAGCTTTCATCCGCCATTCAAGAAGAAGATACAAAACCTCGTAAAGAGGACATTATTGTGTTAGATGCTCTCTCTCCTCTCTTAAACATTGTATTCGAACGAGTGTTTCTACCAAAATCCCATGGGTTTATACGAAAGACAAGTACCTATTACATTCTTTCTTCAAATGAGGAACTTCATGTCGGTTTAGATTGTACCTGAGAGGTCAATTCAAATTCGAATATAGGCCCTATTTCAGCGGATCTGTGCAAATAATCAAAACTAGTAAGTAATAATATTTAAAAGGTCTGTTGATGCCTGCCTTCCTCTCATCTTCCTTATAGAATGGGCTCTATAGGTTTAAGAATTCCTTAAGAGCTAAGAGGGAAGGCCCCCGACTCCCCGAATATGGGTAATATGTTCTTAAAAAAGGTTGCTCCAATCTGACCTAGCTGGCGAATCAATAGAATCAAGCTCAGATAAAAGAGGAGAAGATGAAGAGTTCATGTCAGCTACGGAAAGTAAAAAAATGGAGCAACAAGAGGAGAGGCTTTAGTAGACATCCCATCATCGTATCAGCCTCGCGAATGCCAAAATGACAATAACTAGTACCGAAGATAGACATATGTAGGTTGGTACAATCGGGGGTATCGCTCTTGCTTGGTTTTTTCTATTTTTCTTGCTTTCTTTGGCGGAGTAGGGCCCTATTCATCTATAAACTTCCCAAGTAGGGATGGATGAGACATCGAATGAGAATTTTCCAGCCAATGCATTAGATCAGCCAATAGTCGTTAGATTTGCTTCCTTTAATGCCTACAAATTAGCCTGAGAACTCGATTGCGGGCGAAGCCTTAGTTGTCACTGGTGGTAGAGGAAAGGCTTTTAGTGGGCTAGTGATGGATTTCATGGCCGACATCTAACTGGCATGAATACGCCAACATGAAATGATGGAACATTTCTTCTTTCGTCCTCGAACGTTTTGTTCGATTTTGGCACTTGCGTTCTCATGCCCGAGACCCTCGCGATTGATTAGGAGAAAGCTTGCTCCAAAAAGAATGTGTACTACTCAGAAAGAATCTATTAATCATATCACAATGACCATAAGAAGAAGGTTGCAACACATTGAAACGAAAGCTTTCGAGTCGTAGGAAAGAATACTTTTGAAAAGAATATCCTTATTGATTTCCTCTATTGTTTTCTAGGATCAGAAGGAACCACTAGAATGACTTAAGGCCAAAATCTCGTGCTTTTTGGACCCTCGCTGCTATGTTCTATTAGGCTATGGATTACAGGAACAAATGTAGTTGAATGAGACAGCAGGTGGGTTACACGTTCCACTGTGCCAAGATGTGAGGTGTAGCATTGTAAGGACGAAGCACTAGGATTAGCGAAATGGGAGTTGCTCAACTAAAAGCCTATTACATTAAAGTGTTGCATCTATTACAAGCCTTATTCTGTCGGGTCTTCTATTTCTAATTGAAGTTTACGCAACTCTTCAATAAGGTAGAAAGAAAGGATGCGTCGAGCAAGCTGTGCTACCCAATGTTCTACTTCACTAAGCCCCGTGCTTGTACAAGGAAATGAGGAGGCCAATCCCATGAATAGAAATGACTTTTTTTTAGTGTACCTTTTGCTTTTAACACGAACTAAGGCTCCTACACCTCCTCCAACTCCAATAGGAACTTCTGCATCTCTATTCGCATCTTCCTCATTATAGGCATTACCCTTGTGCTCTTTCTGATGCCCGGCATTACTGTTTTGTTAAAAGCACTACTATTTATACTGCAACCTTCACTCTCAAAATGGGTGTTTCCCTTGCCGAATTTTTTGAATTTTTTAATCATGGGTCAGAAGGGATTAGGTGTCCGAGAGGACGCATACTTCTTTCTTACATACAATCGACACTTCTCAGAGGTTTCCTTCCATAGATCTAGTATAGAGGAGCAGACATTGTCTTATCCACTTTAGTCTTTGCATCTTCTCTCTCTGTCTTTATCCCTTGATCTTTGACTTGGTCTACCACGATCCGAGGGGCTTTCGTTCGCAACAAGGTAGCCATAGGGAAACTTGTGGCAGGATTCAATCCAACCATAGGGAAAATTGGAGGACGGTTAGTGTCTGTTCCGCATGACTCTAGAATGTTATAGTTAAGGAGCGAATTTCATGCCAAGATCTAGGGATATAGCTCCTAATAACCCCTTGTTGTTTGAAAATTTTGAGTCATATTATGCATTGACTCATCTTATAGGTGTTCCCTAATGAGGGATTTTAGGATATTAGGGTTCTCCTTTACTCCTCCTGACTAATCCTAAGGGAAATAGAACTAACTAATCCTAAGGCAAAGGGTCGAGAAACTCATAGAAAATGCTCTTTGTGTAAAAATAGGAAAAGAACTCGTACAGTCATGCCAGCTTCGGACAAGGTCTCTCTAGTCATACCAAGTAGTTATATGAATTAGTTTCATTTCCTTCTCGATTCAATCACCTGGATCAACAGAAAAAGCAACCGAAACTCGATCTATGGAAGTTGCAATGGAAGTTCCCTCTTCTTTTGGTCCAGCCCATCCAATTGTAAGATTGGAATGGGCATAGGAACATGTATTGATGTACCAGATTGGCTAATGCTCCCAGGTCATTACTCCATCCCACATATTTATATGGGGATTTGACATAGCATAGCAAACAACAATTTGATGAAAAATGATGTAACGGTAACCTAAATCAAAGGAACTTTTTCTTGGCAACTTGGACAACTTATAACGATGTTTGCCCGCATATCTTTTGCTGCATTTAGAAGGGCTTGGATAATTGGAAGTCTTACAAAAGGAATAGAATATTATGGAATGGCCTTAAGAAGGACTACAATTTCTACTGGTTATGGGTAGGCATTATTAACTTTATAACTTTATTTCATAAAGTTAATAATGCCTACCCATAACCAGTTGCAACATGAAGAACGAGCGTTATCTAGCAAGAAGCATGATGATGATCCTATGTTCGTTTTCGCCCTACCCCGATGATGCGCTCCTAGCTTGCAGAGGAACTTAAAGCTGCAGAGAATATGGGGATTCTTAGAACTGCTAGGGAGTAGGATATATAAGTGGGAAAGATGTGATATATGCTTAACACATGCAAGTCGAACGTTGTTTTCGGGGAGCAGGGCAGAAGGAACAAAAACTTGCGCCAGCCCACTTCATTAAAAGCAAGGACCACTACGGGAGGTCAAACCAACGACCTATGGAAGTCGAGGCTCCATTTTTACTTTTTTTTATGCCAATGTTGGTGACTAGAGATAACTCTCTCCAATTATTCCTGGGATTCTATAGCGTTGCTTCTTTTTCGGCCAAATCCAAGTTTCGTTTTGTTTCTCCCATTTGTCGAGCCTGATCGACTCAACTCTTTTCCCTTCCCCCCGGCCTCTCACTTTGTTTTGTCCCCTAACATCTGTATAAAGAAAGAGATAGGGCTACCAGAAAATTGTAAAAATAGCAGAACCTAACTGATAGCAAGCTTAGGATCATCATCATGACCCTTTTCTTGTTTCTTTTTTTTGTGTCCAGTCCATTGTGTGTGTGTTTTTAAGGCAACTGTAACTTTGGGGCATCCAATTCCTTTTCTTACTTAATAGGAAAAAGAAAGTGTTTATAGCCGTAGCGATATAAACAAGAATACTCATCCGAGCTGCAGGAACATGTACATCAAATCTTTCTCAAAGATAGATGATTGTGGGTCCTGAGAGGAGCTATTGGATTCTTCATCATGATCATTGCAATGAAAAGGATTTGAGGACCTTCCTTCTAAGAAAAAAGCATGAACTCGTAGTAGAGATTCATACCTCACACGCGATCGAGACCTATACCCCTCCCCTTCTGCGAACCACTTGCAGCTTTCAAGCCGGTTTGAGTTTTCTTCTTTCGAGCTGTAGTTTCTTCCTTCTCGAGGAGCTAGAATCTGATTAGATATAGTAACTGTGGTTCGAGGATGGGTGTCAAATCAATGTTAGGGAGTCTGATAGCTGAACTAGGGGGAGACCTCTTTCGGTTGGGTGTTGCGGGTCGGTCGTTAATGCTTTTCCTTTGTCTTCCAATTGATTCTGAGTAGCTTTATCAAGATCAGAAGTGAATTGTGCAAAGGCTTCTAACTCTGTGAATTGCGGAGTTGAATTTGTTAATTCTCGAATACAAAGATAACAAATGGGCTACATCAAATTGGCATGCCCAGTAACCCATGTGTGGTATTTGAAACATCTTCCTCCATTTTTTCCTAAAGCAGGGGTAAGGCTTAATTAATGGGTAGTCTAAAAACAAAATAGGCTTCTCCTCAAAGGAAGTCATATGCTCTTAAGTGTGGTGTCTTCCTAACTGATAGCAAGCTTATGCGTAACTGATAGCTAGTAAGTCTTGATCGAACTATAGCTAGCTGAAAAAGTGGTGTAAGAGGCGGCCCGGAAATAAAAGAAAGTAAAGAAGGTAATCAAGGCAAGGCAGTCAGCTCCTAAAAAAGCCTATTCGGCTTGGCTTAGCTATCGCTCATGACTTGTATTGTAGTCGTAGTCTTGTAGTCGGCCCGGAATGCCTTTGTAGTCTTTCTAATGCGAATGCCTTCTTCTTTCACTCATTTTCTTTTAGTTGCAGTAGCTGGCACAGCATGATGTTGAAATTGTTGAATCGGAAATGAGTTGGAAAGGAGTGAGTGGAGCCCAACTCCAACTATTTTTCGTAAGTAAGGTGAGGTACTTCTTTCGATTTGAATAGGGGTAGTCCTTTTTTTGGTTGAAGTAGCCCGAAAAGGACATTATATGGACTGGATTAAAAGGGTCAGTCATCCTAAAATTAGGATTCATTTCTTGTCACAAATAGTCACTTGTAGCATACCATATCTCAATAGATTGTCTTATCGTCAGTTATAAAATGCTAAAAGGCTCTTTATAAACTACCTTAGGATTTAGAAAAGAAGATATAGCTAGAAGAGTCAAGTGCTGACGCATTCGCTCATTTTAAACGATGTAAAAAGGCCTCCCTTTTCTCAGTATCTATATCTCATTGAATATTTTATGGATTTCATGGTTTTTATTATCTTTCATATTCGAAACTTCAATCACATACCGCGCTTGCTTTTGTTTTTCTATCTGCTGTTGGTGATTAAGTCAGTTAAAAAAACTCGGTTGTTGGAGACAGAGCTGCTCTCTTTTCATGAATCCAACTAACATAGGGGAAAGATCTTGACTATTTAAGGGATCCTATATTCGATTAACTCTTACACTATATGAATAGTTTTTCTGTAGCAGAAGCCCTTTTGAAAGAAGCTATTCAGGAACAGATGGAATGCAATTGGCTATAAAGGATTCTACTTCTAGAGTCATCCCAGATGAGAGGCGGGTCCAATTGTGTTACTAGAAGTCTAGTCTCTCTTAGGTCCAGTTTCGATTTCGAACTAGCTTACTTTACTTAATAGGCCGGAAACCTTAGAAAGTCAGCGAACAGCGGTTCTTCTATGTAGGTATGGTGTTCCCCCCTTGACTCTCCTAATGTCGAGCTAAGTGACTTCGTAACCTTTACGACAGATTCCCTTCACCAAGCCATCACCAGAAAGAAGTTATTATCCCTTGGTGTGAAGTTAGAAAGCATATGATAGGTGGTAACTATCTTGTACGGGGGGGGTAATCGGCGTAGAATACATATATCAAATTTCCTTGAGTTTTCAATAACTAAAGCGCTAACGAGAAAGAAAACGGATGCGCTAGGTTTGATGGTCGTATAATTCCGAAGCGGAAAGTCATCTACTTTGCATGCCAGTTTGATGTATCCCATTTGATATCTTCGTATCCAAGAATTAACAAATTCAACTCAATATAGAAGAAATAGTTGAGGAATTACTAAAGATGGGACTACATGGTTGCATTCAATCCTCAAAAAAGAGGATTTGATTGAGTTGCCATCTATTTGAACACCCTTTCTTTGAACCTTGTCAATGCTCGAACTTGAATGCCTTTCAACAACATAAGGGAAGGGGGGATCCAATTGCTGGCTCTGAATAACCAGCCAAGCAATAAGTTCAATTCTTCCATAACATAACGGGGCGGGGTTTCGTGCGAGCCGAGTGAGATAGGTGCATCACTTGAGGAAGAATCTCCCATAAGGTAAACACACCCTAATATTAGGGTGAAATCTAACATTAGAAAAAAAAAATATGATAGTGGGCAAATATTAAGTAAAGTTGGAGGTGCTTTTGTTTTTGAAACATGCGGTTTGTCCATGATAATGATTATCATTTTTTTTTTTCCCGTTCTCTCAACCTAGAAAATTTATAAACAAAAGTTGCAAATACGATATTGGTGTTTTTGGTTTAGCAGAAAAGCTTCTTCATATGATGATGGCAACCCAATGGCGTTAATGAGTAGATTGATTCATTTTTTTAGGTATTTATTGATAGACACATGGCATTATTGTAATGGCTATATGTACCATTTAAGATTCCATGTCAATACACATTGTATATTGAATAATTTCTCATAATTTCGTTTTCACAAACAAATGCTTACCATTAATATATATGATGATGGAATTTAGTGTAGGTTTATGTTGTTGTACCCTAGAGCACAATCATTCAAGGTGTTAGTCAAGAATGATTGTTGTTGGTTCTTGGTTCTTGATTTTGTTTTTTTGGGTTTGTTAAGGTTTTGTTTCTGGTTTTAATGGAGGTTTAGGGTTCTTGAGAAGGTTGTTAGCTTTTATGAAGAAGAAGAAAACAAATGTAGTAGTTGAGAGAGAGAGAGAGAGAGAGAGAGAGAGCCAAAATTGTTGTTTTTTCAAAATTTTTGAATATTACTTCCTCAACGTTTTCATTACAATTTTCATATTTTTAAATACATAAAAAAGACAATAAGACATGCTGCCATATTGAGCAATAAATACAAAAGAATTAAAAGTAACCAACCAAGACAAATTACCTCAACTAACTCTAATCAATGTGCTGGGCATGCAAGAAACCTTCTTTAATGGGCAGTTCAGCTTGTCTGAGGCATTTAAATTTGAGAACCAGCTCCATTTGACTTGAAAATTGGAGGGAAGCCTTATTGAATATTAAACTGTGTTCTAGCCAAAAATCAAATAAAACAAAGTCCATTTACCCATTCAAAAATAATCAAACCCGAGGCAGTTTTGTCCAGATTTCTGGGCAACAAAACTGCACAAGGGTCAGATTGTTTAGGGCTTAACTCAGCCTTCCCAGCTCCAAATTGGGCCATTATTTTTTCTGCTGCTTCCTCTACCTTTCTAGTTTATTATATCCAAAATTAAGATCCAAATCCCAAACCTTCATCAAACGGAATCCAAGGAAGTGGACTTATGTTGCTAGAAATACAATTCCAGCAACTAGACAAAAAGGCCCTAAGCTTTAGTTAATTGAGCTTAGGGCATTACAAAAAGGATATTGTTCTTAAACATTACAAGATAAAATAAAATGCATAAACATAAATAATGTTTGGTCTTTGATGTTGCAAAATAAAGAGTGTAAGTATAACCGAACTACCTTGCACATTGTAGCAAGATCACCACATTTCAACATATGAAAACTCAGTTTTTATATAATAAGATGAACTAACTTATATATTTTTCAGATTTAGATATATTATAATAAAAATATAATAAAGAAGTAGCCTAAAAATTTATTTTGAATCAAAAAGTTTATCCAAAATATAAAATCGAAGAGATTTCCTTTTTGAACATTAAACATTAATACATAATCATGCATTAGTTGGCGAATAATTAGTTTTGCTAAGAAGGAGAAATGTGTAGATTTTACTTTCCCTAAACTGACAGCTTTTCTAACACTGGGGTGGAGTATCCAAACTGGACGTTTGCCTATAAAAACTGGCTTTGCCACTAGCGAAGAAACAGCCTATAATTTATAAAGCAACAAAATGTTTCTAATACAGACAATATATTCTGGAACTACACTAGGAAAATCATTTATTGTGTTCATTTGGTTGGCTTATATAACAAATCGAATCGTACTAAGAAAAGGAAGGAAAAGCGGAGTGCCATGGGAGCCTAATCAGCCTCAACAAACTTGGATGAGTGTTAATAGGGAGTAACTTAAGTTGTTCCTATATATGAAAATTGGGCTACGTAATTTTTTTTTATCATCATCATTCTCTGCTACAAATTAAGACCTAGAAATTCTCTTTCTTGGTGTGCTTGGTTGCGTGGTTGTGGTAATGGCAAAATGTACTACTACTTTAACGATTTTGTTGGCAATGATTTTGATTGTTTTGAGTGATGATGTCGAGGCTAATAAAGCTACGGAAACTTCTTTGGATATTGATACTAAGTTGAAGTTGCTCAATAAACCTGCAGTCAAGAGCATTAAGGTAAGCTTTTTCCAAAATAATAATAATAATAATGATAATTAATAATAATTATCTGTATACATATATTTTTATAAAATATTGGTTTAAGCTTATTACAGAGTGAAGATGGAGATATTATTGACTGCGTTGACATCTATAAACAACCTGCTTTTGATCATCCGGCATTGCGAAACCATACAATTCAGGTGCGTTAATATATATATATATATATATTTCATTATCATCTCAAGTTAATATATTAAACCGGTAAAGTTTAGTGCAATTACGTTTGTTAAATTTGTGAAATGCAGATGAGGCCCAGTTTTCACGTAAAATCAGAGACTTCCAGTACCAAAAACAAGACTTCTCATAAGCAAGCTGTATCTCAAACTTGGCAAAAAAGTGGACGCTGTCCGAATGGGACAGTTCCTATTCGCAGAATTCGTAGGGAAGATTTACTGAGAGCTTCTTCTCTTGAAAACTTTGGTAAAAAAGCACCGCATTTTTCCCACAAAAACAACGCTACGTATCTACTACCAAACAACGCGGTCTACATTAACAACACCAATGTCTCTATCCCTACACTACCCAATCGCTCTGTAAGTGAAACTGGTACATTAAAACGATATTGTGTATTATTTCCTTTTTGTCGTGCGCATAACTGTATATATAAATTAATTTACCAAAAAATAAAAATAAAAAATAAAAAACCTCTTTAGATAAATTAATTTATGGTAGATAATTATTATCATTTCAGTTTTTCACACTTTCTTTCCTTAAATAAGCAGTACCTTTTTAGGAAAGAAAGCATTAATTTTTTACAACATAATTCTGTGAGGTTGTTTTTATTGTTTTAACCATGCGAGATTTGAATAAATATTGTTTTGTTGGAAATGGAGCAGGCTGCTACTTTAGTAACATTAGGATACAGTTATATAGGTGCTTCTGGATCATTAAATCTTTGGCATCCGAATGTTCAATCAGCAGACGACTACACCACTGCTCAAATATGGCTTAAGCATGGTCCTGGAGATAACTTTGAAGCAATTGAGTCAGGCTATGTGGTTAGTTCGTTAAGCAAAAATTATACGTACTTGGGAGTTTTTTTTATTCCATTTATTATCAAATTTCAATGTATATAGATTATCAATTTGCTAGTAATTTTTTTTATGCTTTTTCCCTTTTTTAATTGCCAGGTAAATCCAAAGTTATACGGAGATACACTCACAAGGCTTTTCGCATATTGGACTGTAAGTATAGTTTATACCAAAAGAAATGTGTATTTTTATATGTTTAGATGTTTGTGGTTTTAGAACATTAATTTAAAGTCGGTCCAACTTAATTTCCCTTCTTTTTTTAATGTCTTCCTCTTCTTTTTTATATTATATAGGTGGATGCTTACAGGTCAACCGGTTGCTTTGACCTGACATGCACAGGGTTTGTCCAAACAGGGATAGGAATAGCCCTTGGTGCATCCCTTGGACCATGGTCAGTTGACATGGGAGCCCAATATGAAGTCCCAGTTAGCATCAATCTGGTTGGTATAGCCAATGATGATGATGATAATAATTATTGTTCCTCTTTTAACATTTTTCCCTGAGGTTCAGATAGATTTTACGTCGGTGCTTTGAATGAAAACTGAAAAAATGAATTGGAATTTTCGCAGGACCCAAACACAGGCAACTGGTGGCTTAAAGTGGGTGAAAACGTCGTCGTAGGATATTGGCCCACAGCTCTTTTCAATTATATGAAAGGCAGCGCGGAGATAGTGGAATGGGGTGGTCAAGTTTATAGCCCAAACGTCAAGAAAACACCTCATACGACAACGACGATGGGGAGTGGAAATTACGCGTCGTCCCTCCAAGGTGCGGCATGTTACATAAAGAACGTGAGGATTGTGGACTATTCGTTGTCGTCCAAGTACCCGCAATGGGTGGGCACTTGGGCCGACGAACCCTACTGCTATTCTGCCTATAACTACATGGAGGCTTATGGGGTTGAACCCGTTTTTTACTTCGGAGGGCCTGGTCGAAATCCTAACTGCCCTTAGAACCCTCCAATATTGTTTGAACCTCTTATATATTTTCCTGCCCTTTTTGTTGAAATAAAAGAACCTATTTTTCTTTTTCTTTTTCTTTTTCTTTTTTTTTTTTAAAAAAAAACAATATGAAAGATAGTGTTTGTTCATTCTAAATTAATAAGATAGTATTTGTAAACCGAATATCAAAAATGTCAGCGAATCATAATCTAGCTTGGCGGAAAAAAATATCACCATCTTTCCATATAAAAGTCACCTAAACAAATTCAGAGCCAGAGCCTGCAAGGAACAGCATCTCACTTTACCTTTTTCTTGCATATGCAAAAAGTTAAGAACCACATATTGGCATATTAGCCTATCAAGCAATGACATTATTTACCCTTGTCTTTTTTTACATATATATTTATATATGAAAAAAAAAAAAGGGGAAGAAGAAGAAGAAGGTAATGACCCATCTACACCACTATAGTACTACTGCTCTTTACCAAGGGATTATAGGAAATAAGCTTAAAAACAACTTTCAAGACACGACAAAGTGGATCTCAAACTTAGGAGCCGCAAATACTAACCTCGAAAGCATATATTGACTAGCCCCCATTTTTGTTTCCCAAAAACCGAAAAAAAGTAATTGCAGATTAATATTTTAAGAGGCTAATGGTAATGATAACGAACACAAATTCTATATTTTATGAAACCATTGTGCTTAGTTTTTGTCCTCCGTTGTACATACACTCGAAAGAGAAGATTTTGCCTTGCGTAGCACAAGGGTTAACCTTGAACGAACCCACAATGCAAGCGCAAGCTTTGAAAATTCTTGTGCTGAATGAGATCAATTCGAATACATACCAAACAGAACATGTTTAATAAGCCTTCCGAGAGTCTCGTGGAATAGTATGAAACCAACACCAAATGTACAAAAGGTGAAAATTTTACTCTTCTTCCGAAAGCAAGCCTTGCCGTCACAGCCCCAAAAAAACAAACACAGAAATTGAAAGAAACGTCATATATTCATATTACATTGACCAGTTATGATCTACTAGAAATATGTACATATGAATATACTACAATTACGTCAACAAAAAGAAAAAAAGGAAAAGGGAAACTTGTTACAAAATATACTGCCCATTACAGATAACAGAGGATATGATCAAGTCCCATTCGAACTTAGATGAGCCGAAAGATCATTTATCAGCCAACGATCAATAAAGTTTTGAGCTAGACAGAGTCAAACTGTTTTCTCTCCTCTTGTATGGATTGAAAAATTCGAGCAGCTGATTCAGTTGCAGATCTAGGATTGTGCGGTACAACCCTGATCACCCGGGTAGGCAGGTCCGTACCATGTGGCTGAGGAGCTCCCTCTGGAGCTGCTGGAGCTGTAGGGAAGAGTTGAAGAGCATCCCTTCCTTCAGCATTGCTATGCACCTTGACTCCTTGTACTCTCTCCCCAGGGCTACTAGCAGTACTTCCTTGTAACTCGCTTCCTTTAGATGCCAGAGATCTCACACTCTGGGGTACATTCTTCTGGGTCGGCACATTACATGAGCTCTGCTGCTGCATGTTAAAGTTAGCTCCAGCTTCTGAAACCTGACCATGTTGGTTATGTGAACCAGGTCCAGGACACCCATCCATTTGTTCAACAGCAGAACCTGGCATGACTGGATTACCAACAGGCATGCCATACGGAGGAAAGTAAGCATGAACAACAGGAGGACTGCCAGGAATGATTCCCATTCCATGATGATGAGAAGATGGAACTCCATAGGATGAATTCATGAAGTTCCCTGATACGGGAGTTGAGTTGAAAGGTGGTCCACAAACTGCTCCCATAAATGCAGGTCCTGGATATGGCTTATAGACAAGTCCTTCAGAAGGAGACATTACAGGAATCAACCATTGCTGCCCTGCTGATTGATGGAAACACCAAGGACCCATTTTATTATCAGTTGCCACAGGTGCTGGCTGCGGATTCCCAAAATATCGACCATAGTTTGAAGGCTGGCTACCAATTTTCACAGAAGAAAGAGATGTTTTGGCAACTGCATTTTCTGCTGAACACTCCATTTTATGGCTTGTCTTCTCAGAATCATCTTTGTGATTAACAATTTGCGGGAGTGGCTTCACAACATACTGTGATGGAAGTTTCTTTGACAGAGAACCCGTTAAAGAAGATTTTCCTAAGAAAGCACTATCTTCAAGCAAGAGATGTGGTGATGCAGCAATAAGTTGTTGAACCTATCAAAATGTCAAGACTTAAGCTAATTCATGTAAATAAATAAAAATCCTACACCATTTGACAAAAGGGTAGACCATCTTACCTTTATCAGTCTATGCAACTCAAATACTTGAATAGCAAACACTCTTTGCTGACTGTAGAGAATAAAAGGAGTTGGATCAAGAGAAAAAAATAATAATAATAATAATAAATAAATAAAATTGCATAATTTTCACAAATGAAGCTTTGATAAACAAAAAACCAGATGAACATGACACAAGAAAGTCAATAGGATATAATGCAGAAATCAGGCACTTAGTAACATTTATTAGGAAAGGGACCACCATTTATAGCAAAACCATCTCTAGTAGGAAATAACAATTCAAGGTGTGATAGTAACTGGGTTGATATAATGTTCAATCAATAACATATCCCCTACATATTCTCAGGCCTCTTGCTTATTGGATGCATCATTTTGGTCTATAACAATTGTAAGTGTCCTGCAGAAAATTTAGGTTGTTCCTAAAAACTTAGGGAACAAGGTGCATTAATCAGGAAGCATCTGCAGATCCATGCTACCAAAGCCTCAAACTTTATCCAACTCGACATGCCACCTACCTCATACTAACAAAAATTTTAGCAATAAAGACCAAAGTTTATATTAGATTATACTATAAATAGCACGCGTTTTCATTCAATAACGTACAAGGGAGAAAAATATCATACCTGTAGCTTGAAAGGTTTCTCATTAATAACTACTAGCCATAAGTATATCTTAAGTCTCTCCAGAGAAATGAACTAGATTCAAAAGCTTAATGGAATGTACAGATTTTAGCACATAATCAGCATATAGATTAAAAATTACACAAGTCTTCTTACTATCAACTGAATTGCATCACAATATGTTAATCATTGTTATCATGAAGTGTACAAGTAATTGTAAGTAATCAGACAATATCTGCACTACAACTTAGACAAGAAATGCGACACAAAGCTCTAGAATTCACCTTTCCAAGCATACAGCTTTACTCAATAGCAAGAAATTGCATCCAGTCATATTAAAATAACCAAGAAATACAACACTTACAAAAAAAATGTATAAAAAGAGCACAAAAACAAAAATACTTCAACATTGTAAATTCCTCAACACAAGATAACAAGACGTGATAAAACATTCTCCTCATCATATCACCCACCACCACTTCCACAATGTCAAATAAACTCCGAGATCCGCCCATAAAAGCCCAATGGGTATTCCTTCATCACTTGTTTCTTATTGCTCCTAGGCCTCGAGTTCCAAGAAAGGAAAAAGGTCCCAGTGGTCAAGGGGAAACCAAGCATTAACCAACTGAGAGAGGAATATACCCGAGAAGTAGAGGCAATAGGGCTATGAACAATGAGATGATCCACTGTCTCAGAGGTCGCCTTGCACAAAGTAACTTTATTAAGATGTACATCTCCCTGCCGTAAGATGATCCAGTATCCATGGTTTAAACCAAGGGCCTTGAAGACATAAAAACTTTAGAAGGGACCCCAAGACATAGAGTATGAGCTCTCACCTTCCTCAAAGCCATATTCACATTAGCAGGCATTTTATACTCCCAGTGGTTAGATTCCTCGGTGCATTAAGTACTCCAATGCAACTTAAAAGGTCAGGACTAGAATGTTTTACTAAAATTCTTTTCTTCTTTTTTTCTTTTCTATCAAAATAAATAAATAGGCCTAAGAAATATTTCTCAGGTAGAAGGGTATTGTAAAAAGAAATATTTTAGAGGTAGAAGCTACTATAAAATTTCCAGCATGTAAACTATAATGCCCTCCAACTTAAAAAATTAAAAAAGAACAATAAAAAGGTTTAAGAAATGCAGACTGATGTTTGAATGTTTCTACCAATGTCAAAATTAAACACAGAATAAACATGTGGAAGAAAACTACTAAAAAATTTGTTAAATTTATGATGAAAAAAGGTAAGAATAATATCAAGTTCTTGAGAAATTATTGTTCCCAAAGACTTTTGTCTCACAAAGCATTTAGCTTTGCAGAAGCAGAGAACATTAAATTCTTGATATCATTTCAAAGCAACCAGATTTATCCTCCAACCCATAGGGATGAAAGAAAATATGTTAATACTTTGAAATATACAGTTTTCTAATCTTATGCTGATAACGAAAGTATGGTAAATATTCAGTCAATGGGAGATGTCATGATGTTAAGCACTTAACAATCTCCATTAGTCACATAAATATACATTATCACTATTTAAAAAAAAAAATTGAAAAAAAATATCACATGAAAACAAAAAAACTGAGCAACAAGAGACAACCAATTAAGCAGCAACTAGAGAGAAAAAAATACTTACTTGACAATCGCTCTTCTAGCTTTCCAAAAATGTTTTTGACCTATTATTCCTACAACATCATCGGGAGAGATATCCAAATCTACCATAGAATCAACCATTGAGGTCTCAGAAACATCATCACTTTTATCTACAGTCTCAATGTGTAATGAAATACATGTTCTTTCTCCAATACATTCACTGTCATTATCATGCACATTGGGACTGTTATGAACACCCTCAGATGGAGAATCACTTATTTCCTGGGAGGCAGTTCCATTCTCTTTATCCCTTGTAGACTCAACAAGACCATCAGCCAGCCCCAAGCTGTCTAGTCGTGACTCAGCTCTAGACTCTTGTTGTAAGCAAGCATCACTGTCAGGTAACCTGCTAAAATTATGCACAGGGTCTCTCCTGCACTCTTGATTCGGAGATGCTCTGGCTTCCTTGGCAGAAGCATCATTCTTTTCTCGGGTCGAGTGATTTGTGGCAGATTTTCCAGAAAGGTCCGTACCTTGGCCACCCACTATTGGGGTCTCTACACTCTCAGTATGCACTTCTTCTCTTGAACTGTGAGACACTGAATGAAATTGTTCTGGATCCTTGTCAAAAACACTTTGGCCGCCTTTCATTGGATGTTCAGAATGAGTGGGGCCAACAGGAGCAAGTTTTTCCTTGTCAAAACCATTATGAAATTTACCAAGGCTCTGACCAACCCTAGATTGAACAAATACAGGAACCATGAAATCATCTTCATCTCCAACCCTCTTTCTTTGTTCAAGCTGTGCCAACGGAGAACTCCCCTTTGCTCCATCCGACCGGGGAGCATGGAACTTCTCGGCCTGATATGTAGACGGTGATGGATTTAAGGGACGAGGAAAGAGCAAATTCCTTTCAAGGCCGCTTCCCTGCAAAATGAAATGCCCCAGAAAGTAAGGAATTAATCATTTTCCCTACCATAAACACGCCCCTACAGACATACGCACCATGCACTTACGTTATAAAAAAATACATAAAGTATGACTTGTACAACAGACAGCTCATGTAAACTTCCAGAAAACTGGGAAACCACCATCACAGTATAGAGAAGCAAACAAAAAATTATAATACTTAAAGCTAAATAAACCCTTATATTTTCTCATTCAAACGTATAATTGATATAGACACCTATCTACCTTGTTTTTGTCAGTTAATACAAAAACTTGGCCCAATCTCTAAAGAAAATAAATTATATCCCTTCGTGAACTAACAAGAATAACAGCAAGTTCATCCAATAGAAACTTATCTAAAAATACCACTATCAACCAAAGAATTCATCAAAGGCAAATTAAAGTCAGGAATATAATAACTCCCCCAAAAACAATTCGAAGCCAAAATGAGTAGCCCACAAAATCATAATCATGAAAACACGTATATGAAATTATAAATTTACCTGGCTTGAGGATGATAAGGGAACCAGATTGCTAGTATTGTTGGGGTTAAGAGGAAGGACCCCAGGATTGAACCTCTGAGACGGGATACAGAGCTGTTCATAAAGGGCCATCTTATTCCTCGGAGGAGCTCTAGGCCCTCCTTTCTCCGTATCATTAACATGGAGTCTTGGGAACATAGGTCCCATGATCTTCTCCTCATCTTTCCCTCTCTTCATCTTCGTTCCTTCTAATTTAATACAACCCCTTTAATACAAAAGCTAATTCTTACTTGAAAAAAAAATCAGCCAAAAACTCCATGACCCAGAACTCTAAACCGATGCCACCACCAGAAACAAAAAATAATTCAAATCCAATATACCTCAAACGGCTAAAATGGCGACGACCCAAATTCAAACCAGGTATCCAATAAAATTCTCAAGCAGCCAAACCAAACCGTTCTCCTTCTTCTTCTTCTTCAAAGTACATAAATTCCTAAATAACACCAGAAGCAATCTGGCCTAACCTACAAAAACTTGAAGCTCGTCAAACCTAAAACAGAAGCAAAAGCCACCTGAAGCTTCCAAAACCAAAAATCGATTCTCGAAATTAGGCAAACCCAGATGACAAAATCAGTTTTTTTGGGCTCTTCATTAATATTTTTTTTTTTTTTTAAGCCTTGGAAAATGAGGGACTTCCCTAGAACTCAGGTTCTATTTTGGGGTGGAAAGGTGCTTTGTAGCTAAAACTGATTGAAGAAATAACAATAAAGAGCTTTGAGTTGTGGGGAAAAAGTGACAAGGATAGGAATTTGAAAGAACAGCAAAACAGGATAGGCAGCTGAGAGAGAGAGAGAATAGATTCGAGAAGAGAAAAAGATTGGGAAATTTGGGGTGGGCTTATTAGGGATTCCTCAGAAAGATCGTCCTCTGAGAAAAGGGAAAAGGAAAAGTGCAGACTTGTGGACCCACTTTGGACGGAACTGGAAGCACCTTTTAGATTATAAAAAATAGACCTGGATTTGTTGGCAACCATCTGTTTTTTACACTTTTCTTTATTAACATATTACATCTTATCTGGTAATAACTTAAAAATATATTATTACCATTTTCAGTCTGCTTCATTGTGCAACAACCCAATATCTTCGATATTTTTTAGCTTTTAAAATGTCTTTCAGTAATCAAACATTTTTTTTTTTATTTCTGTTGATGGTTATGTCAAGCAAAAAAAACAAAAAAAAAATAAAAGAATAAAAAGTTTGACCAAAAAAAAAAGAAAAAGGAAAATTTAAAAAAAAAAATGCTACCCACCATAATTTCTGAAAAGAAGCACATGTTAGTATTTTTTGTTGGCGAAAAAAATAAATAAATAAATATGCTTAGGTGCCACGTCAATCGGGAGATTTTCGCCGGAGAGCAGTGTCTCAAATTCAAAAAAAAAAAGGATCTGCGAATAGTGAGGACTGGAGAAGAAAATGGATTGGTTTTTAATCTGTTTTGCATAATACCATTCACTTTTGTTTTTGCACATTTAACATTTTATATCCGTAAGTCACTGTGTGAAGTTACAGGCTTAATCTTTTTTTACATCCGAAATTTTTGTTTTCGTTGCACTCATAAAAAACAGGTGTGATTGGGATTGTAAAAGAAACAGCCTGACCCATGTGAATTATTCAAAGCCATTCGATCTATCCCTGCACTTTTTGGTCGTACGTGTAACTACATCCAACTGCCACGTATCTTGCACTATTTTTGGGAGGGAAGTGGAGAACAGCTTGAGTCACACGAGTGAGTATTCGTTTGGTAAAATCCGGCCACGTCGCAATCGATGACCTTAATCTCATCTATAATGGAAATAACAACTTGGGCCAATCGCCTACTATTGTTACTATTTCTTTTGCATTTAAAGAGAAAAGAACACAAAAGTGCGAAATTATATGATTGCAATTGATTTTTTTTACCAAATCATCTGCCAATAAGTGTATCGTAACAAAATCAAAACGGATTTTTTTTTTTTTTTTGACTAGCAAAATCCAGCAATTGAATCCAGTTGTACATGTTTATTTATAATGAGTTTTCATGCTTCGAGAATGTGTTTTTTTTTTTTTTTTCCCTCTTTTTTTCTTTGTTGTATGTGGGTTAGAACTTTTAATATGGAGGTACTTGCGGTGACGCTTTAAAAGTGGGTTTAATAAAGAGAAATAAAATGATCCTTTTATAGGATTATTTAAAAAGGATTTTTAAGGAGTAAAAACAAACTGAATTTTAAGAATTTTTTTTTTCTTTGGGTCTGAACTAATTTGCTAGACAAGATTACTGGCTAGTTTTTTTAATATTGCTTGCTTGCTAAGTGTTTTTAGAGTAAGGTTTTTCAAAAATTAAAGATTACTGGCATGCCAAAAGTGATCCATTCTGTACACTTCCTTGCTTACGCTTATGCCACTAAACAGACAGGTGCCGGAACCCGGAACCCGGAACCGAAAGTCACCATTCTGGTACGCGGTACGGTTCAAATGTAATAAGTAACGTAAGCATCTTTTACAGGTCACAATCCAAGCCTGAAGCTTATCTATTACAATTTAGTTTTATTTTTTGTTTTTCCAAGGAAGACATTAGATTACAAAGAACGTCATAATTTCTAAGTCTAGCAAAAAGAAGATATTTCAGAATATGACAGTAAGCGGCCAGACTAATTCGTTAAATTTAATGAGCAGTTGATTCCCAATCTCGTGTTGGAATCGGGATTTTTTTTTTAGAATAATTAGGAATTAAAATTAGACATATATAAATAATAAATAATACTGAAAAAATTTTTAATAGATCCATTCAATATGCACTTGTTGAATATGAAATTTTGAATTTAACAAATCATAATTGTAACAGTATAAGAATATAACTAAGGAAAATGCTTTACAAACTATAACATGATATTTGATAATTATATATATATAATTTTTTTATGAATATCTCTATTATTTCAAGATTTTATTTATATAACACTGAAACTTCCATTGTTTGGAAGAAATTAACAAGCTGATAAAAAGTTTGTCTTTCAATAAATGGCAAAATCATAACCATTAACAATTAAATCATATTGTTTTTTAAAATATAAACTTAAATTGTCTTACTTTAAAAGAAAGAATATTGGAAGTACCAAAAAGTAAAAGCTCTACCAAAATTTATAATATATGACATATGCCAAATGTTAAAGTATGTTATTTTGGCACATATTTTGGTCGGTCTCTTAAAAAAACAAAAATATCTACTGTAATTATTAAGGTTGCTCAAATTAAAAGCTTCTGCACCCAAAAAAAAAAAAAAAAAAAAAAGGCTATAAAATAGGATATTGAATTGTTGCAAGCCAAAAAGATACTGTAAGATTTTTGCGCCAAAACTATTAAATTATCAAAATTCAAATATTAAAATCTCTAAATATATTTTACTCCCAATTGTTAGTAATTATTTTCCACCTCATGAGTTTATGAAAGAGAAACTCGAAAAGGGCAAATATCGGTTTCCACGGTGTCGCTCGCCTTTATCCAAATTTATTTATTTATTTAAAAAAAAAAAGAAGAAAGAAAGTGAAAAAGGAACACGCTGTTGCCTTGCACTTGCGATAAATGTCTCCGCCCACCCTCAAAAAGAGAAGAAAATCCGATATTTATTTATTATTAAAAAAGAATCGTACAATAAGGTTTTAGAGACAAAGCTTGCTTTCATTTTGGGTGGATGGTCCGATCAAAATTCAAATGGCCTCCGGACCTTCTCCTTACCACACACACATTCCTCTCCCTTCCGACTCCGGTATTTTCTTTGTATTTTCTGCTTTTCGTTTTTTCTTCCTAATCTTCGATCCGATTTTAACAATTTGTTTTTTTCGTTTTCCAATTTACACGTATAAATAAGCATGTTGACAACTCCTTATTGCTTTGTTTATAATTTGGTTTTGGTTTATGCTTATTACACTTTTATTCTGGATTTTCTTTAGTATATTATTTGCTCTCTTTGCTTGCTGTGAAAAAACCGCCAAACCAGTGACATGTCTTGAATCGTAGGCAATGGATTTATTGTAACCTGAGAGATCGGATCGTAGCTCTGGTTTTAATAGGAAGGGAATTATCTTTTCCCGTAAAACCAAAACTCAACTCATAGTTTGGATTGCTTCAGTTTGTTTGGTTTTTTTTTATTATTATTATTTTCGTACTTGATTTTCCAATTCATTAAAAAAGGTAATCAAATGAAGAGGTTCGCGAGCCAATTAGTGGTTCTAGTTCAATTCCAGTCCATGTCTGGCGTAGATTTTGGCTTCGTAATTTGTTTGCTAAAGGGATTGAGTTTGCTTTTGTATGTAAGTTTAAACCTAATTTATTTATTTTTCACTTAGACGGGTTGTGCCTCAATCATTCTCCTAATAGATTTCAATTTTTGGCTCATGGTAGCACGTGTGGAAGTGGAGTACCATAGCAAAGTCAGTGTTGGAGGCTTTCTTTCTTTCTTTTGTTTTTTTATTTTTATTATTCTTTGGTGTGTGTGTGTGTGTGTGTAGGTGAAAGAGTTCATATTTGCCTTTTATGGTATGATTTATGCTAATGGAAAAGAAAACTGAATATTAAAAGAATTTTGTAATATTTTTTCCGCTTTGCTATGATTCTCTATCTCTCATTTTGATATATTGTAGATGACAAACCCCTAAAGCATGAAGCTGATTTATCTGTGGTTCCCATCTACATTGTAACACATGCTTCTCAACTTCCTGCTGAATTTTTGGAACCATCATCTGAAAGACAATTGATCATTGGGTTTGATTGTGAAGGAGTTGATCTATGTCGCCATGGAACACTCTGTATCATGCAGGTACACATTAACATACAATCTCATCTATAGATTTTAAGAATTCATGCACCTCATTTCAGTTCATGTATGAATTGTTTCCCATAAAAGTTCATAATAATTTGGATTTCTGAATTGTTTTTCGCAGCTTGCATTTTCAGATGCTATATATTTAGTTGATAGCATTCAGGGTGGAGAGATGCTTATCAAAGCCTGTAAGCCTGCACTCGAGTCTAGTTACATCACAAAAGTTATTCACGATTGCAAACGGGATAGTGAGGTCTCTAATTGATATTGATTTTCTCGCATATCAATCTGTCTCAAGTTCATTGTGACGTACTGTTGGTATTCTTGAATTTCTTTGTTTTTGTAGGCATTATATTTTCAGTTTGGCATCAAGTTGAATAATGTTGTGGATACTCAGGTGATTATCTTTTATTTCAAGCATTATTAGATCACTATTTGATTTATCAATGCAATTCTTTTGGCATGCCTCTAGGTGAAAATGGTTCATACTATTTTTAAAAGTTATATTTTGTTAATGAATGTGGTATTGCTATTCTTTTGGCACTTAGATTGCATACTCATTGTTAGAGGAGCAAGAAGGACGAGCACGCACACCAGATGACTATATATCATTCGTTAGCCTCCTTGCAGATCCACGTTATTGTGGTATTATGTTTTTATAGTACTCAATTGAATTTAGGAAACTTTATGTTTTTCTAGTTATAGTATTTATTAATTTATTTTCGTTTCTATTTAATAGAATGTTGTACGTTTTCTACTATTCTATTTTTTTGGAGAAATTTATTATTGTCTACTTGCTATTTAAAAGCAAATAATTACAATTGTTAACTGTGAGATGAGACTTTTACCATTCCACTCTTTTAACTTTAAAATGTTGTCATGTTATGCCCACAAATTTTATTGGTTACTTTTTAGATATATTGTGGTTGGGTTTTAATTTGGCCTTCTGAATTAGGTTGCACACGTTTATAGCTTCGATTTTCACTCTTGAAAGTTTGTGTGTAGGCATATCTTACCTTGAGAAGGAAGAAGTTCGAGTTCTTTTAAGACAGGTTAGTTTTAACATTTCATTATTACAGTTGAGGATTCCTTTCCATAAATGGCCTTGATTTTTACATGAAGCATTTTAGTTCTTGTTGGTAACTGATATATGATATATGTCTTGTAGATTGTAGCATCCACGTTAATTTATGATATGGTAATTGTTTTATATGTCTTGTAGATTGTAGCATCCACGTTATTTTATGATATGGTAATTGTTTTCTTGAAGCCTTGATTTAGTGTTGTAGACATATAGTATACTAGGAATGTAGCATAAAGTTTTAGCATGACCAGTGACAAAATAGATTTAAATCAGTCCTTGGTGCTTGGATATGTGAGGATTAGCAAGAAGGTATACAGTATCATGATTTAAAGTTTTGAAGTTTGTTAATTCATGTTTGTGTTTGCATCTATCTTCTATAGAACGGATTGAGAAACTTGTGCTTAGACTTGTAATCACATTTTTGCAAGAAAGTAGTTTTTTCCTACTAATCTCTTATGTTAAATTTCCTAGGGAAAACAATCTTATCAGATGATATCTATCGAATATGTGTCATACAGGACCCCAAGTTTTGGACATATAGACCATTATCTGAAATGATGGTCCGGGCAGCTGCAGATGATGTCCGCTTTCTTCTCTACATATATAACAAGATGATGGAGAAATTGAGCCAACGATCAATGTGGCATCTTGCAGTTCGTGGTGCTCTTTATTGCAGATGTTATTGCATCAACGACAATGATTATGCTGACTGGCCATCTCTCCCTCCTATTCCAGGTCTCTTAACTTGAAATGTCATTTTAATATCCCTTATTGTAAAATTCTTTGAACTTCTAAAAATTCATTATCATTGGATAAGTTTTAATTTGTGAATGGGTTTGTTATTGTTTATAAAAGCTTTTAAAATCTTCCTTGATTTCAGGTTTTAATTTTCTTAAATGTATGTTTAAACTACAAAATGAGATTCAAACAGAATTCACAAGATGGACACTTGCAAAGCTCTGTTTTCTGTTATCACTTAAAGCTTACGCTTAGAGTAGATACCTAGTTGTACTAATGTTATTTGCTTTATCTGCTTATGTATGAAAGTGAACATTAGAGAGGAATGTTTGCTGCTACCGTTTCAAATGTGTATCTGTGCAGTTTTGGTTATGATTTATGTATTTGCGCACTGGAGTATACAATTAATGGAAGACTAATCCATGTCCAGTTTCACTATAGATAACATAATAGCAGAGCAGAATGCTCCTGAGGAAGAAATCCTGTCAGTTCTTGATGTTCCACCTGGCAAAATGGGACGTGTTATTGGGAGAAGAGGAGCGTCCATTATGTCAATTAAAGAATCTTGCAAGTAAACCTCTTTCCTCTCTGTTACATATGTTTCTTTTTTGGTTAGAAACTACAACGGCTAGCTATTTTGCTCTTTACTCTTATTGTCTCTCTTTTAGTTTTTGAGTTTTTTGTTTATTTATTTGTTTTTATATTTGCTTTTTGCTTTAACTGCATATTTTTTGCAGTGCGGAAATTCTAATTGGAGGTTCTAGGGGTCCACCTGACAAGGTCAGCCCATTGAATTACAAAACATGGTCAATATATTAGCATATAACATTGATGTTACCTAATGCGAAAATCAACTTAGCCACCTTTTTCGTTCCAAGACCAAAATTTTGGTTGTTTGGTTAAATGAAATTTCTTTGTTTATAGGCCAGTAAGTTGCTTG
Organism: Ziziphus jujuba; assembly: GCF_031755915.1. Classification (NCBI taxonomy): domain Eukaryota; kingdom Viridiplantae; phylum Streptophyta; class Magnoliopsida; order Rosales; family Rhamnaceae; genus Ziziphus; species Ziziphus jujuba. The sequence continues at coordinate 4,238,382 of NC_083383.1, read as the reverse complement.
TCCCAGACTTGGTTTGACTTTGTCTTTTGCTCTGATGTAGATCTTCATTATAGGACTGGTGCAGCAGGTGAGAAAAGCAGAAGCCATGTTGAGAGGAAGGATGCTAGAAATGTACTAAGCAACATGTTGTGTTTGTCTTCTGAAAACCATGTAAGAAGCAATTTTAAATAAAAATACAAATTCTGATAATGATGGAATCTGGTTTCGGTATATCTCCTATCTATCAAATAAATAAATAAATAAAAAGAAAATGAAACAGTATCTCCTATTATTGGCTCAGTAACCTTTCTTCTTTATTTTTCATTTTTATTTTTTGGTTATTTAGTTTTGAACAGATTAGCAAAACAACGAAGTAATAATTGGTTTATTTTTAATTCACCTATGCATTTAAGGATTCATTTTTTCTAAATTTATTTTTTCATATATAGGTTATATGAAGATATCAACTGATAATATTTTATTGTATATAATTTGATAAATAAATTTGATGATATTTTGGTATTTGTAGTATTACTGATTAAATTAACAAAACAATGTAAAAGTAGCCTCCTTTTGCCCTAAAGTTGGAGTTGGGACAACTATATTCTGTTATTTCTCTCTCCTACAGACCTTTTAAATTGTAATAACGTTCAAATCCATTCCATTTAACTTGTAATAACGTTCAAATCCATTCCTAAACTTGCTGGTACTTCGGAATATAACAACCAAGTCCAGCCAAGGGGGGATGCTGAGTTCCAGTAGATAAATCGAATTTTTAACTTCTAGCTATACTAATCGCTAAAATATTGAATTTTTAATCTGTGAAGTTATCAAATATTCTGGAACATCTGCGATAATTTTATGCACACAAAATATATACACACACATTCGGACACCTTACAGTTATTTAACTTGCATGTATATTATTTTATCTTATATCATATGTGTATATTAGTTTCAACAAAAAAAAAAAAAAAAAAAAAAAAAAAAAAAAAAAACTAAATATGGACATTTAGTTATTTAAGAAATAGATGTAATTATAAATTGTTAACCATACCCCTCGAACATGTCGGAGTTCGTAAATCTTAAATATAGAATGTAGCTCGTAGAATCGTTCCATTTTTCTTTTTGAAAAATTATAATCGTGTTTCATATTTGAATAATAATTCTTAGTGGGTTCTCAAATATATCGAGTACGGAAAGACTATAAAGAGAACAACATTGGAACGATTTTTATTTGGTTCATTTAATTTATATATTATTGTAGTGCATGTTACAAACTTCAGAGAACACTTCTTTTTTTCTTTTTTTTTTAAGATGACAAATAAAGAACCCCACATATCAAACTTAAAAAGTGTCGATCTGACAAAGCTATCGAAAACTGAGAAGATCTCATGAGGTAGGAAAAAAATAAAAACAAAAAACATATATATATATATATATCTTCCACTCACGATTCCAAATTTCTCAAATAACAGCATTTTTATGATGTACGAATGAACAAACTCAGCACACCAAAACGCTCATGGATTCCATTGATAGGCTAAAGAAAGAATTATATGAAGATGAATGAATAATTAAATATTTACTTTTGGAAACCTCCATATTGATAGGGTTGACCATTGAGGGTAGAAAAGAAGTCGTCGAACTGATCACCTCCCGTTGCCTGTGAAGAAGTGAAACCAGATCTACCGAGACCAGTTCCTGAACCCATCGCTCTCCCCATGAGATACGAAGCCTGCGGTCCTTTCTCCCTTTCATCTAATCCATCACTTAATCCACCCACCACGCCAACATCTGCCAGATTTACTTTCTTGGCTGCCAATTCATTCATAAAAATGATGCCATTACGAAAGCTAAGTCCCAAAAATAAGAAGCATTTGCGACCCAATCTACGTGCTAAAATCTTTGTATTTTAAAATAACAACTACATAGGGGAACAGAGACGAGAAAATATATTATTATACTATGAAAGTAGAGATAGATATACTTACGAGCAGATATATTAAGATCAATCAATCCACGGCTAAGTGAATCAGACCAAATTCCAGATTTCACCTGGAAAGAATCTTTCCTGACTGCAGTCTTCGATTCTGACGAAACATTTCCTCCTAAATTACCATTTTGGCTTCCATCACTGACAGAAATCTTTGAAGGTTCTGTAGATGCTGAGTTGGAATGAGAGGTGAATGCACCAAAAGGATCAGAATCATCAAAGTTGTTAAGTGGAACAGCAGCAAAGGGATCCAAAAGGTTAATGTTTGTTGGTGCAGCATTTGTAGACTTGATTTCTGGCTGCACGACTGGGTCAGAGGTGGCAAAAAGGTCAACCGTTGGAGAGGTATGAGAAATGACAGGTTCTGAAGCAAATAGATCAGCCTCATTCTGTACAATTTTTCATTACAACACTTTCTTAGTGCAGAAGAAAAGGCATGAGACACTGATAAGAAAAATTGGCAAAATGAAGAACGGTTATTAAAAGGAGAACCATACTCATCAACCTTCCTAATGAAAATTGTTGCTTTTAAGTTTCCAATTTACAAACAAAAATCAACATGCTTTTAAGCAAATACTTTTCAGATTTAAATAATTTACATCTGACCACATTGTCTCATTGCTCATCACTGTAATCATCATAACCTTAACTCTCTCTCTCTCTCTCTCTCTAACTTTATTATTTGTACATCTAACTTCTGCCTATCAACATCTTCTGGAATTCCAAAAATATGGTACCGTACCCACTCTATCAACCTGCTGATAAGTTGAATACAGAAATCTTACCTTGTTTTGGGAGCTTGCTTTGGCTTCCACCTGGACTGGTGCTGACACAAATGTGGCATCAGCAAACAGATCAACTTCTTCTGGTTGACTGCTATCCATGGCAGGATTTTCTGCAGGAACAGATGTTGGTGCGTCCATGAGGTCACCAATCAAACTTTCTCCAAACAGATCCACCTGCTTAGAACTTCCAGCACTCTCTGTAAAAAAAATAATCCACAATAAAGTGGAAAATATATCCAGTCAATCATACATATTATTTATATGAAAAGAATACCAAGGCAAATCTCCATAATTAACATAGTGAGGCGGTTTTGTTGACTAGCTACTGCAGCTAATGACGCAGAGTACCAAAGTGTTATTTCATTCAATGCTACTTTTGACATTCACATAGAGGCATGTAACTGGAGAAACAGCGTAGAACCTTAAAACATACAATTCAATGCATTAAGGCAAGAGGCATGATATGAATTTTCAATGGCACATACAACTTTTTCTACCATTTCCATGCAACCATACACACTATACATGCTTGCATATGTTTATAGAGACACACGCATGTGTGTGTGTGTGTGTGTGTGTGTGTGTGTGTGTGTGTGTCTACTTAGATATATTTATATTATACATTCTCTCTATTAGCTTTCACCCTATATAATCAGTTCATCATTACTCTTCTGTATAATTTATCTGTAGCAAAATTCGATACACGACAATCTAAGTAAAGCCTATGAGGTACTTATCTCCTATGGTTCATCAACAAAAAGCTGTTCAACAGAATAAATGAGTCTCCATGAGTGTGCTTGCCTCCTTGAAAAACAATTTGCTCTGGATATTTTGAGTGTAGGTACAAAGCCCACAGAACAGATACAGAAAAACCTTTGCCAATATGGACAACACAAGGTTTCTTGCAGTGTTAAATGAAATTAACAATTGTACCACCAAGCTCAGAGTACTTACTACTAGAGGAAGTTCCTCGTGGATCAAAATCGTCAAAATCATCCTCATAATAATTTGAAGGAACACTTGAGCTTTGAGTTGGGATTGAACCATACTTATCAAAGTCATTTGATTTAGATGATGACTTTGATGCAGTGGATGACATATTATCTTGATCCTTCCTGCTAGACATGCATTATGAAATTAGTGAAACAGTGAACAATATAAAAATTAGAGAGGCAGTGTATTATGTGATTTTATTTTTATAAATGCAACAGTTCCGTAGTTAAACAGGAGAAATAGAAAAAAAATTGCAAAGGTAATATTCCACCAGAATTAGCCACAACATTCCAAAAGATTTTTTTTAAAAAAAAATCTATTTGAAACCATGTTTAAAATCCTTTCAGCAGTTATTTCTTCATGCACATGCCACATGCACGCATACAGAAAAAGATAAACACTCTGAGTAGAGAAAGCACATTGCAAAAGGTGCATGGAACATGAACACAAGCTGCACTCTCTAAACTATTTTTTTGACTCCCACAGAAACCAATATTAGATGGACAGCATTACTTGCTCTTATGCACAACACAATAAAAATAAGATCCAAACAAGACATACACCTATAAAGGATATGAAAGTTGCAGCAGAGCGGAAGAAATCCTTAAAAAAGACTTGAAACTATCTTGATCAGTAATAAAACCTATACCTGCCATAGCGTGTAGTAGTGTCCTTCAAGTTGCTTCCGTGGTTCTCACCTGTAGAACCACGGCGTGACTTAACGTAGGTATCCCTCTCAGTCTTTTCATCATCATATCGATCCCTATCTCGGTAGCTGTCCCTGAACGAATCACCATCTCTACTACCACCAAGGCCTCCATAACGGCTGTTACTTTGGTAGCTGCCACTACTATATGAAGATAAACCTGAGGAACCTGACTTGTATGTTATTCCAGTCGATGAAAGTCCAATGTACCTAAAAATAAAAGTTCGAAACAGTTAACAGAAATATATCAAAAACATAATTCATACTTCCCAGAAGTTGAAGTAAACCATACAAGAAAGTCCTTAAGAGAAACATACTTGTCACGGTTTGCAGCAGCTTTGTTTCTAACTTCTTGTATTTTGTCTTTGTTATTCAAAAGGGCAACAATTGTTTCTGCTTTCTTCCTCACATTTAATCCCATATCCTTTCCACTTGGCTCAACATATTCGAAACTTGAAAGTGACTTCACCAATACAGAGCAAAACAAGATAATGAGAAATAAGAAAGTAAAATTTCAGTGTTTAGGTAATGTAAAAGTATTGTGTGCAATTTTGCAGGATTTAAGACAGTGGTTATTACTGAGATCTGGAAAGTATGTTCTATAATGTCATCAATGGCGCGTTCAGATCCATGTGCTACCAAATACTCTATCACAGCCAATGCCTGATACAGAAGTGATTTCAGATATGCAAATCACGGATAGGCAAATGACACAATGTTCTCGGGAAATAGATACACAAACATATAATTGCATCTTTTAATTTCTGACAATAAATAATGTGGTAGTGTGTTTAGTTACTTCTCACCTTATAGACATAGCGCCAGTCCTTGCCAGTCTCACCTAATCTAGTCCATAAAACATTCATAACCATCTGGCATTCCGTACTGAAAGATATTAAAAAGTCATCAGGAAATTATTAGTAAACCAATAAATTTACCTTCCAGAAAATTAGTTCCAAACAAAAATAAAATAAAACAAAGAAATGATCATTTAAAACTTACAACTTCTTAGTGGCCTGTGCTATCTCAGCCAGCGCGGAGCCATGGGGACCCCAAGGTTCATTGTCCGTTGCATCCAGTACCTGTATTAATAATAAATACAAAGTACGATAGCAGGTAAACTACCATGTCCCTCCTACTTATTTCTATTATCTTTACTAATAACAAACTTCAAATGCATTTGATACAGCAGATCAAAGATTAATGGATAATATGAATGTTACTTATGATAGCATAAAGTGAGCAAGAATTTATAAAACCAACAAACAAAAAAGCATTTGGTATGCCTTCAGTCGACAATTTAACTCATATTCATACAAAACTAAATACATAATATATAATAAAATCTGAAAGCGTAGAACAATATCACATGGAAAACGAATTACCTTCTGTTCGATCTCCGGAACCTTCAACACCTTCAGATTTACTTCCCTCTTTCTGCCAATGAAGAGATAGTAAAATAAGAATTGAAAATCACCGGGAGGAATAGATTAGGACAAAGAAAGAAAGATTAAATGCCAAGTGAGAAAAATTGCAGCGGCAAAGGGCATGAAAGCTAACATTTCTCGAACCGTTTGATCGATGACCTTCATGAAATCCATGACGGATCTGCAAAATTACAAAAAAGGAAAATGATAATGTACGATGAAATCGGCACAATCACGATGGATCTGACTAATCGCAAAACTCGTTAAATTTGTGAATGAGAGGATTGGAATTAGAGATTTGATATTTTCTCTTCAACCAAACAGAAAATAGAAAAAGAACCTCCGAGTTTGTGCAGAGAGGATTCAGATCTTGGCGCGTGGGTCGCAAAGGATAAGCGAGAGACGTACTCAGGTGCTCCTTTGTGGTATTTAGCCTATTTTTAAAAAAATAATAATAATAAAGCCTTTCTGGTATTTACTATTTAGACTGAAAAAGGAATCGAAACAAATAAAAGGTGTGACGCTCTGACGATGAAGATCAATAAAAGAGCGACTTTTTTTTAACGCCTTCGAACCTCTCCTTGTTTTTATATATTAAAAAGATACGTCGTGTTATTTATTTTCTTAATTAATCCCATGCTTTAAATTTTATTATAAAAAGAAAAATACATAATCCTTTTTTTTTTTTTTTGCTTTAGAAAAATACATAATCCATGCTTTAAATTCGATTTTCTTTTTATATTTTACCATTCTTTTTTTATCCCATACTTTCCCCTTTTTTATGTTATTTTAACGACGCATTATAGGAGCCTAGAAGGCTTTCTGTTTATTTATTTTATTTTTTCATTTGATGTGGTTAATGCCTCCGAACGCTAATGGTAGCGTAACCCTTACTCGTATTTGCCACGGTGACGAACAAATCAGGAATTAGATAATTGTCCAATTTTTTTTAAAATAAAAAGGCTAAAAATATTAAAACTAATGTCATAACTTAAAATATTAAAAACGTGTCCACTAGGACCACTACACTAGCTTGCCATCAAAAACTTTCTTCACTTTCCTTGTGGTGAAGCATAAAACTCTCCCTCCGTTTTTTAAAATATTAACATTACAGACTGACCGCTCAGCCCTCCAAATCCTATAGTTTCCAAGTTCAGATTAATGAATTTCTGACATTGGGATTTCTTTTTATTATCATATTACAATTTTGAATAAGTTTTGAATTTTTAAACTTTGTATTTTCCAAATTTTAAATAACTTTTACTGAATTTAAAGTAAGTGTTTCGAAGGAAGTTCTTAATGGTAATTTTAATGATGCTTATGTTGAACCCAAAAAAAAAAAAAAATGTAAAAAGGGAAAATAGAACAAATAAAAAAAAAGGAAATATATGTCTAAACTTTTTCAAATCTGTAAAAACGTGTATGATTTTGTTCCATACAGGGCTTTCCTTTCTTATTATCTTTTTAGCTGGTAATATCCATAGTGGGCTGTTTATTTTGAAATGGCCTAGAGAATGGACTTATCATGCATAAACGGACCCAAAATGTGTTGTCCAACGAAGCCCAACCAAGGCGGCTGACACCAAAGTGAAATGCTGGCTTCCTCTTTGGTTCATTCGCTGCATTTGTTCTGGGTTGGTTTGGACTTGAGCCTTGATGTCTTGGAACGTTATTCTTCTAACATTGACCTGTGGTTCTGTGTTCCGTGGAATAATAAATTACCAAGTAGGTGTAAGCGATGACATATTAACAACCAATTGAGTAGTTAGAAATTCAACTCTCAAAGTAGATTCCTTGTTTAGTTACGTTCTTCTAAATCTTTCAGACAAGACATCGGAGCACTCAAATATTCCATTTTGTTCTCCTTTCTGAATGTGATACAATCAACATAATAGATGAGATATAGATTGACATTATAATTGTATGAAACAGATATTCAGAAGTATGAATTCACCCTAACAAAAAAAAAAAAAAAAGATATTCAGAAGCATGAAGTGTCAGCACCAATTGGTGCAAGCGCTGTTATTTTAAATTTTGACCAAGTCATGTATTGTCCTTGCAAATTCTAATATTTTAGAAAGATAAATAAGATGAAGACGATATGTCGCATATTTTATATTTACTGATATTCTAGATAAACTATAAGTTTTTTAAAGGAATTAAGTTGCTAAAACTATAAGTTCAATTGATTACCAAGTCTAGTTTGATTTTTTGATTTTTTGATTTTTTGAATTTTTTTTTTTTCCCGCATGTGTAAGTACCCTTAAAATTCTTAAGGGAATTCTATCCCCAGTTACTAATATCAGCTTTTTTTTAAAATATATATATATATATATATATTGGTGGTTATTATTGAAGAGGTCAAGAGAACGAGGGTATTGAATATAGCGTAAAATAAAAATTTGTAGTGGATATAGTTAAGCTACCTTATGTATGTCAACTACATGTATGGAGAATCATAATGACCTGAATACACCATGCATGTAAAATATTTTCCAATGACTTTGTCTACTTGTGATTATATAAATATATATTTATTTATTGATTTATATAAATATATATTCGTATTACTGAAACGTTCAATGTCATAGACACAAGGAACGTGAGAGCGCCATAAGAATAATATAGAAATGAGAAGACGATGAACCATATGCGTGCTTGCAATTTGCTAAGATTCTTAACTGATCGATGGTATAAACAACTAGATAGAGAGAGCACCAACCATTTGAATATGTAAGGATATGTGTTCTATAACGACAACTTGAATAAATTTAAATTTTAATCCAAAAATCACATACTTTAATGGGTCTTCGTTTTCATTGTTATATGAGTAACAAAGTCATTACGTTAACCCATTTCACATTAAGATTTGTCGTTCTCATTGACTTGGAACATCTTAATATATATATATATATATATATACACGCACACATCAGACATTAAAGAAAAGAAAAACCAACTGAAATCTAAAAGCTATCATTATTATAACCAATTGGCATCGAACAAAAAGACACCAATTTAATTTACAAAAATTTAGATATATATGGCCAAGTGGTGTGCCAAAAAATAGAAGCCATTCGAAATACAAATAAATGAGTAAAGTCAAAGTAAATATTTGGTAATCAAATTATGATTAGCGTTCTAATTAATTAGAATTTCTGTTTTTCCTTTTCTTTTGCTTAAGAAGATTGAAATTCTTATTCACCACGTGTAAACATATACATGGACCTTTATGAATTTATCATTAATGCAACTTTTCACTTTCTTGTAGTTTTATCAATGGCAAGTATTTTCTTCTGTAGTATCTGAAGCTAACATGCAAAAGTCAAAACGTACAATCTAGGTAGTTGAATAATCAGTAAGCAGCCTATGAATTCTACAAGAAAAGTTATCCCTGCGTCCTTAATTTCCATGTTCAGAAAGAGCATCCTTTATTTTATATATTTACAATTGCATTCAATTAGTATATTTAGTACAAACAAATTTCAATTATTCAATCTTTAATTATTAATAAATTTTCATTTATAGAAGGTCTCAGAGAACAGGAGGGGTGGAAAAAAGGACCTAGTAATGTAGGGGCTTCCTAGGTTGCCCTTTGCGGAATGACATGTATATATATATATATATGGAAATTCTATTGTGAGAACGGTCCGTATGAGGACCGCAATATTAGTGATGGTTTTTCATAATATTAACGATGGTTTTTTAGAAAATCGTCACAAATACTATAAAAAACTGTTACCAATACTGTGGTCCGCATGAGGACCGTCCGCACCATAGACGGACTGTATATATATATATATATATAAAGAAACTTTATGGTTAGAATCATCCGGATAGAATTGCATGTGGATCAAGAACAAAGCCTAAGCAAAGCTGACGTTTTAAGAAAAATCGACGTTTTTTTCTCTTATAGCGTCTATTTTTATCCTGAGTGAAAAGCTGATATTTTTTTCTTGTGTAGCATCTGCTTTTCGTAGGTCGACACGCAACTCTATTCAGACGGTTCTAACTATAGAATGACTATATATATATATATATATATGTCTGTGTGTTTATGTGTACATATGATTCTTTTTACTTAAAACGTATATTTACTCCTCCTCGTAACGCTAATTAATATATAATTACGGAAAGAGGTTAACCAAGTCATAGGAAACATTTATAAACAAGGTGCTCTTTGACGAAGACTTTTTCTTTTTAGTAATGCTGAGAAGTTTATGTGTTGTTTCCAAATTGACCTGATGAGAATGGAATATTCATTCGCATACAATGCCACCAAGAAGAAGATACAAGACATAATGATGCAATTCCCTAAAGTCCAATATGTGAAACATGAGAGGGAACAAAATGTCAGACCAGCTCTGCTGCAACCCTTTCCTTTCCTTTCTCTATATTTTTTTTTCTTTTTTTTGGTGAAAAAGAAAAGAAAAGAAAAGAAAGCTTTTTGATGGTACCATATGCATAAAGGCAGAGGCCCTAGGCCATCTATCAAAATTTAAGTTATAATTTTTAAATTTGCAGATGTGATAATTAAGTGGCTGCTGTTAAACTACCAACTTTTGATGGTCCTTTCCTTTCTTTGTTGCTTGTCTCTAAATTTGGAAGCCTAAATCCTACCACCTATAGCAGCTTCTCTCTTTTTTCCTTTTTTTGTTTTTTGTTTTTTGTTTTTTGTTTTTTTAGATTATCTTTTGTTTAATGATATAGGTTTTATATTTTTTCTAGCTATTTACCCGTTATTAACGAGCATTAACTAGTTTGTTCTTCATATAGGACATAGGCTACCAAAATTATGTAAGCTAAAATGTGTTATCTTAGATACATATACAACAACAAAGCCCCGATTAGGAGGCTACCACCACAGCAACGCTCTCCCCAATCAAATACAGCAAAAGAGCACTGGGCATACAATGAATCCCAATTTCAGCCAAAAAAAAAAGATACATATACAACATATTAGATTATTTAACCGATTGCAACCTTTGCCTCTCAGTCTCTCACACGAAAGTAGGCTAAAAATTGGGGCCAAAATTGTCTCCACCGTAAAATTAGTTATCAGACTTTGATATACTCAACCGTACAATGCAAGAAAATTTCACTGGGGAAGTTATAATTTGGCTCTTTGAAATATCACAGATCTCAAATAGTACGTAAATTAATTTAGGCATATTGCTCTGGCATTATTAAAACGTGTATTGTCGTTGCTTTGATGGGTTATACATAGTTTGTTCTCTGCTGTTACCCAAATATAAGAAAGAGCTGTCTCGGGGACAGCACAAATGTCATTGAAATTGCCACAATCATTTTCCAAACCTTGAAATTTATATATATATATATATATATATGATATGTTGCCTTCTAACTAGTTTCGCCATGCATGTTGAGCCAGCAAATTAGATGATAGAGAATATTGGGATGCCACATTTGGGTTTGCGTGATTATGTCTACGTATAAAATTGCCCAAATTATATGAAAATCGCAAAACGATCCTTTTTTTTATGTTTTGTCTAACGAGACAAAGATAATTTTGCATCTTTCAGATAAATTTCAAGCATTACTCGGAGAAAGAATCTTTTATGGTTATAGTTTGAGAGGGACATTTTTTTCTTTTTGCTTTTTTAATCTTTTAATGTTATTATTATTACTTTGAGAGCTTTTGAATCGGCCAAACCCCCATGCAACTTTCGTGATCCCTTTTACCTGCCAAAAACAGGCAAACACATGCTGAGAGCATAGCTTCACATTCAAGTACATTCGCACAAGAATAGTAATCTTACAATATCTCCAAGACCCCACTGTACGTGACGGTGTCACGCAAAACCTTGGCACATAGACAAAGAAAGAGACACTCCAATTATATGCACAACGAAGCACTTTTTAATTTAGCAAGAATTTACTTCTATTTTTTTTTTTTAATCATATCTTCAAGATAATACAAAGTTAATAATAGAATAAACCAACGAGAGAATTAATTATTTATTTTCCCCAATTTTCTTAGTCCTAATTGATTTATCAATAGTAGTTGATTACACTTTGATTAAGTCCATGTGGAATAATAGAACTAACACTAGTACAATCAGCTAAACTCATGCAGGCAATTTCACTCGCTTTCTCTTCGAAGGGAATGCCATTGACAATGTCATAGTAAGGTAATCCAAATCCGAACTCCATCAGAATCCCAGCATCTTCTTCGCAGACATTTCCACCACCAGGCTGCATAGACTCAGTACAGTGTTTATGATCACCTATAGCTGGTGAATCCGAAATGCTTGAACCTTCTTGAGACGATGAATAATTAACATTGATGGGACTGTTGTTGCAAGTGGTAGTACTTGTTCCAAACTCTGAAAAATCCATGAACCTGGGATTACACAAGTATGGATTGAAACTCACTCTCTGACTGTAACCATGATTAATATTATCAGTCAAATTCGATACGGCAGAGTTTTGGGTCTGTAAGTTTGGAAAAGCAGAATCATGGGTTTCGGTTTTGGGAAAACAAGGTGGTACTATTGAGGTTGATGAGGCAGGAAGAGCAGTGGCATGGTTAATAGGGGTGGCTTGGCTACTACTAGTTGACGTTGTAAGGTTAATTTTTCCTGCGATCATCTTCTTTCTTAATTTGGTGTTCCAATAGTTCTTCACATCATTATCTGTTCTTCCTGGTAGTTGAGAAGCTATGACAGACCATCTAACAATCAAATATGTGAAAATGTATCAGAAACAAAATTAGGGGAAAAAAAAAAAAAACAAAAATAAATAGCATTGATAAATAGGAGAATTAAAAGAAAGAAGAAAAAACTTGCCGGCTTCCCATTTGGAGGTAGAGGCTACAGATAGTGTTGTCCTCCTCTTCGGTAAAACCTCCATGTTTGATGTCCGGCCTCAGATAATTTAGCCATCTTAACCGGCAACTTTTGCCGCATCGTCTAAGGCCTATAAATTGGGGGAGCCAAGAAAAGTTGCAGAATTATGAAATTTAGTCAACCACGGACGAAAACAAGAGGAGGAGAAAAGTTTTATACCGCATATTTTTAATATATATTATATATATATACATCCGATACACACAGAATATGAACCAATTGTGTAAATTTAGTCAAAACTGAGGAAAAAGTTGTACTAGGAAGAAAGAAATATCAGTAACAAAGAGGAAAACAGATCATCTATTTCGTAATCGTAGAACTTGCATTCATGCAAGTCGAACAGATTACATACAAACTGTCAAACTGAACGGAATAGCATATAATTAGTCGCTCCCTTGTCCAATTACAAAAGTGATCAATTTCTATCCCTTTTCTTTTCTTCTTCTTCTTCTTCTTCTTCTTCTTCTTCTTCTTTTTTCCCCATTTCTGGGTTGAACGCATTATTTAAAAAACCAACTTTATTTTGCTATGAAAAAATAGACTAAATAAAAATCCAATTTCCTTTTAAAGGTACATCAAATTCACGATGCTGTCCAGCTTGAACTAGTAGAGTACTTCTCATAGAACATATTTGCAAAAACTTGATTCTTGAAGACAGAAATATTTTGGGTTTTCAAAACTAGCATAAGTGCTTCAGTCTTCAACAAATTGTATAAAAAATATATATATAGGGAAAAAAAAAATCCTTGTTAATGCTATAACTTATTTTCTAAACCTTGTCGATGCTATAACTTATTTTCTTTCTTTAAGCAGAACAATCTCAATGAAAATTAGAAATATGAACAGAGTAACAGAGAGAGAGAGAGAGAGACCAGCTTTTCTAGGCAAAGCGATCCAATTTCCACCGGTGCCATGAGACTCAACATAGCTCTTGAGAGTGGCATCCTCTTCAGGAGACCATGGTCCTCTCTTGACGTTAGCTTTGTCACAACATGGAGCTCTTCCCATGGATGCTCTCTTACTCTCAGACCCAAATCCCAAATAAGTTTTTTGAGTGAGGCGGAGACAGAGACAGAGAGAGGAAAATTTACACACGGCTTCAAAACTAATGATCCAGGCAAAGGCTGCCATACTGAAAATATTTATAAAGTTGGTGGCGCCTTAAAAAATTGCTTGACTTTGTATGACCTCCATTATTATTATTATTTATTTTCTTATTTCTTGTTTGTTAAGATAGAGGGACCCAGTCAACTATCACAAATATGATGTGATCATTTTACTATTCAACAGTTCTGCTACAACTTTAACCATGCGATTTGATTAGTTAACCACATGACGATCAAGTTGGATGGAAAGAAAATTCCAAGACTCCAAGTAAAATCCTTGAGATTTTCATTTTTGTTTTTTTGATTTAACCTGTTTGGACCCATTACAAGCTTATGATACTCATCTTCTATAAATCAAATGGCATTAAACTTGAGGTCAATAAGGACAACCACATTAATCAAACTAATACCAAGATTATACCCATCTCTAGTTTATTTTTTTCTTTTTCATTTTACAATTACTCTTTTTCTTTTTTATGAACAATGAATTTTTAAATTTGACAAATAAAAAATGTAATTTTTTTTTTTTAATGTCTTATGATTTCACGTGATTTTTAAGCAGACTAGCCACGTCATCTGGTGGTGGGTCACTTGGAAAAATTTATATAGCCACACGTTAATTTGCCTTTCAAAACCCCCTTCCCCTCCCTCAAGAAAAATAAGTTTTTTATTTATTTTTATTTTTTATTTTTATTATTTTTTTAAATAGAGGGGTGGGAGTGGGGGTTTCATCGATCTATATGAAAAAGGAGATTTGATTATGTTGTAAACCTAATAAATATAAATGTGAAATCATCTACATTAATTTTAAGTTCAGTATTATAAGGTACTGACATATAAATATATATATATATATATATATATTGTTTTTTTTTTGGTGACATATATATGTATTTATAAAATTTCCAGTATTCACATTATTTTTGTTTTCTGCACATATATTGCAAATTCTTTCAGGCTTTACTTATTTACGCCACATGTAAAATATGTTAGTTTATATCAGAATGGCAAATTTTAAAAATGAGTTTAATATGATTTACACTTTCTTTTTTCCTTCATTTATTTTTTTATTTTTTGTTTTTGTTTTCGGTGTCTGTCTTGATCTTACTATAGTAACCACACTTGATTTACTTTTTGGGGCGTATCGTTGGAAATTAATTTGTTTTTCATCATATATATATATATATATATGTGTGTGTATATATCTTACCTAAAAGAAAACTCCAACCTCACGTGTTATAGGTGTTACTAATTTTGAGATTCGTCATATAATGTCTGATGTTTTTTTTTTTTTTTTGGTGAATAATATAATGTCTCATTTTTAGCTGTCCTTTAAAAAAAAAAAAAAAAAAAAAAAAAAAACAAAAAACATGCTTTCTTTATTGGCCTTGTCAATTAAGAATCAAGCTAGAAGAAATTGTTAGTCGATAGAGAGGTAGAAGACTTATCCCTAATTATTAATTTTCATAGAACCTAAGGAATATTTGTATAGATAAATAGAAAGACGAAGCCATTTTGGATGTCTGATCCATGATTATGCATATATAAAAAATAAAAAAAATTTGCAAGCAATGAAATTAATAATTAATCTTTGTTGCTCCTCCTTTAAACAGTTTAATTAAAAAGGTGAATGGTTCAAACAACTTAAAGAATGATGACTGAAAAATAATATCCATTCGAACTAAGTGGTTGGCCCGTCATGCAGGGGCACATAATAATTAGTCAAAGCTTAAAATAAGGGAAATTCTGTCTGCGGGGCAAAAGCCAAATATTGACCAAATACCCCCTCTATATATCCAAACACACCACTAATTAAGCTTTGGTTTGATTAATTAGGAGCATGAGGCTAATCACTGAGGCCTCCCCGCCCCCCAAGAAAGAAACATTAAAAATGAGAAATCAGAACCAAAACTACTTTTTAATACTTTTTTTTTTTTTTGGGTAATAAACTACTATTTAACACTTGTTTTGAAAGGATACATGTATGGGAAGAAAGCAGATGATCATGAAAGAATAAAAGGAAAACATGTTTATCTCTTGTTTGATACTGGAGAAAGTTATAGATGAAGAAAAGTGAAAGGCTATTATTTATTAATTCAGGCCTCTCAGATGAAAGGATTGGCGAAAATAATTAATATTTTTATATTCAATTTAAATGATTTTTATATATTTATGAACTATAAAAATTATGTCTTCTTTAATTATTTAGTTCCCTTTTAAGATCTCCATTTATTTCATTTTCTCTTTTCTTTTTTTTTTTTGGGTGAACTTATAGTTTCCTTCTGTCTAACCTAAAACTGGCTTTTATTATTGTTAATTCTAAAAAAAGATCAAATTGAAGTTATGAGTGTTTTTCCATGTTTGCTTGAGGAGATAAAATTGTATGGTCCTGAATCATCTATTTCTACATAATCATTCCATAAATATTTTGATATGTGGCCAAGATAATATTAAAAAAAATTAAAATATTAAATCTTAACAATTATTTTAAAATCATATCAATTTATTTTTACCAAATGTTGAAAACCTGTAAAAGAATATATAAAAAAAAAAAGTCCAAAGGAACATGATTTTTTTCCTTGTTTGAGGCCTTGGTGACAACAATTGATGCATCAACTAGCCCTTTTCACCACCAAAAAAAAAAAAAAAAAAAAAAAAAAGGGCAGCAACTAGCCTTTGCAAAAAGGGTGTTAAATACGTTCAATGGAAGATGTCAGAAACTTCAAATGTGGAAAACTTTAACTAATCAAAGATGAGAAAATAGATGCATTAATTATAAAGAAGTATTGGGACGCCCGGCTGCAAATTGTCGTGTTTCCTAAGTGACTGAACCATCGTTGGCCTCTTTTGACTTCTTGGCATTTTGTTGTTTTTCTGCTTTTTTTAGTCTTATACTCCAAAGTTCATGCCTCGTGGCATGGACTCGAATCACTCTAATTATTATTCAATTTTAATTATATGATCCATGTTGTCTTTTTTTTTCATTTTATTTAATTCACAGGTCGATGTCGTCTTGTTTTCTTCTAATTATTTTATGGAAAACAATATTGCAAAAAGTACACAAATTGAAAAGTACTAATGGACATTCTGAAACTTCCAAGAAATTATGTGACCTTGGATGATTGGAGTTTAGTCACAAGACTTCTAGTAACAATAATAAGATTAAAGCCCTACGAATTTTTGCAATACAAATTATCATGAATTAGATAATTATACAAATTAACAAATTATCGTGAAAGACTAGATCTTTCTTCTATTTGGAGAAACAACATCGTTCAAGTTTATACCAGTATTATGTTTAAAAAGTTTTTGATTAATATGCTGTTACTCAATTTAGAACTTAGAACTCAGTTTGTGTGTAATCTTTTTGTTTTTGGATAGAGCTTTATAAGACCGATCAGTTCAGAAGAGAAACAAGCTACCTTTCTCTGATTCACCTTGTTATCAATAATAGATATTATATACCATTTCAAGAATATGAAGTTTTTAAATTTACTAAAAACATTTAGTATAAGTAATCACTATAAATATGTGATTATATTAATCATATTATAGTTAATAAATGTTTTTATACCATGTTACAGCTAAAAAAAAATTCCACTTGAACATATTGGAATTTTCAAGTTTGAAACAATGGAGATCACAATAATCTCTAACGATGATTTTGGTTTTAAGTTTGATTATGTTTGATGTTAAATTTTCCTTCCCAGTTTATTAATATAAATAACATATTGGAATTTTCAGCTATCTCTCTCATTGACAGGAAACTTCAACCGAATCATCCAGCTACTGATTTGTGGTTCGAAGACCAGCTCAACTTAATACGACGCCACTTCGCGTAGACTTTATATTGCATTATTGCGGTAGGGGATATGTGAAGAAAATACTCAAACTAGCTCTTTCGTATCTAGGTCAAATATATATAACCGTAAGCAAAAATACACGGGACTTTGAATTAGGACCCAGAACCAGTTGGCCATTCCCGTATTTATGCTACTGTAAATTAGGATACCCGGACCTCCATTTCTGCACCCAACGTCTATATTGGATTTAGGTCTATAAGCTACCAAAGGTTTTGGTCATATAAATTTTATATCTACAGAAGCTTCTTTGACACTAATGGATTCCAACAAATAATGAGAGCTTACTTAGACCAACAGCTCTGGTTTTTTCTTTTTTTTTTTTCTTTTTTTCTTTTTTACTTTTTTTTCTCTGTCTAAACATAATTACCATCCTAATTGCTAACCTTTCTTATATTTTTCAATTTAAGTATTTAAAAATTTCGAACTCTATAATTATATGATAGATAATCGATTAGAGGATACAGTACAACATGTTGCTTAGCTGAGAGTTGGGGCCAGGTTGGGTTTACAACCAAGCCCAAATTAGAAGCTTTGTTCGTCAAGTATTAAAGGAGCCAATGCTTTGCCCCAAAGATTTGGATGTGTTTGGCTGGCCCAAATAAATCCACAGTGTTGTTTGTGACCAACAAAAAAGGCCTGAGTTTAATTAATGATCACCTTCCTTCTTTTATCATACTGTCTGTCTGTCTGTCCGTGAAAGTGTACCTTCACTTGCACTATCATATCAACCGAAGAGAGTGGATAGTGGATAGTGAGGAAAAGTGGTATGGTACTTCTTTGTCGTATTGATAATTGGTAACCCAAAATGAACATATATCTTGGGGTGGGGGGCAAAAAAAGAAAATCACTTTTAGGAAAATCCACATAAAGGGCAATCAAAGCATTCAATTCTATGCCAAGCCCTCAATCCCAATTCCTTTGTTTACATTACACACAGCTAATGCAACCCCATAAGTGTTTGTGTTTTTGGTGATATAATTATAGCTGAACGCCAGCCTTCGGTTCGGTGTGCAAAGCTGAGAAATGGAATCCCATGCTGAAGAAGGGAGTTTTGTTTTTTTTGTTTTTTTTGTTTTTTTTTTTCCTTTAGTTGTAAATAATATAAGCAATGAACCAGGTTGTAAGTAATGATTGGTGAAATCAATTAATGGCTATAGGTCCTGCCATATACAACAATTATTGATGTTCAATTAGGAATGATCTCTTATAGTTGGCTATTCATATAATATTGGTTTCATAAAACATTTTTATGGACTAATAAGTTCAATCTTTGCATATTTTCTTACAATTCAATTGTAAAATTATTGTTTTCAGGTATAATACTTTTACATTCGAACTTGAAACTAATAAATACCTTATAAAAACAGAAAAATACATTGCATACTTCCAAAACTAAATTCTAGCTAGCCCCAGGAATAATTTATACATGTTAGGCCTTTGGAAAGTTTTGAAAAAAGCTCTGAATTGTAGATTTCATGTGATGGATGTAGTGTACAGTTAGATGCTATGTACATTGGCATAGTGGCAGGTCCACCACAGCCTTTCAGATCTAGAGGCTATTGATGAATGAAGTTAAATGAATCGCAGCCAATACACAGAAAAAAAGGGGAATATCCATGAATCCATTCAATATAAGGGCAATTATCAAACAGCGGGGACAAGATCTGCAACAATCAACTGAGGAGAAGCCAATTTATATAGGTCACAAACTTCGTAAAAGTTGCATTAAAAATGTTATAAATGAGACTGCCTAAAAAAATTAATGCTGTAAATGACATATAACATCAATATCTCATAAGAAATTTGTGTGTTTTTTTTTTTTTTCATTTAGCATATAATACATAAACTATCATTGTTGTTAGAGTTTTGCCGTTATTTCTCATGAACAGTCCCGGTCCAAGAAATGGACAACATCCACATGACAGATGAAATACATGTGGGTTTAAAATTGCAACACCAAATAGAAAGCATTTTTTTTCCTTATCATTATCCGATAATAAACACGACTGTAGTGACAAAAAAGGGTATAAATGACAACCAATATATAAATTAAAAGGGTGTATTTAGTATAAATTCAGTATTTAACCAAAGGAAAAAGATGGAAAACAATGGAACGGATGAAACTAACAAGCTTTTCTTCAGAATCACCACACAGCACCATATAAATATATATATATATATATATATTATTATATAAAGGTCTTTTCTGAAACTTGAAGACGGAAGGAGGAAACATGGGAAGCATGAAAAGAAGTGGATAACACTAGCAGGACAAACTTGGAACGTACAACTCAAATCAAGAAAAAGAAATAAATAAATAAAAATAAGGACGATAGGTAAATAAAGACGAAACCGTCCACGTCAAAATTGTGCAAAGTAGTACTGCTCATTTTTCGAGCCCTCCCAGATACATTCTCTAACTCATCGCACAGAAATGAATATATAAAAACAAAAGGATCGGAGGGTGCCAAAGGTCGGCGAATAATTATTAACATTCAAAGCCCGATAGCGACGATAATGTCTAATCCAATGGATAAAAAGGACTTCGGAGAGGGTGCTTTATAAGATCCGATTGCTTCTTCATTGAATCAAACATATTACCTAATATTACACGTGCGTCCATATACAATGACCCGACCTAACCTTTGGTTTTAATCCCCTTGGTTCAATCAAATGGTAATTTCACGATCAAAGTTAAAAACAACACAAAATGGTATTACTTTGGCAAGTGAGAAAATATTCGGCGAAATCCATAAAGTTATCCAAAATGATTGCAAGAGACAAATCGAATGACTATTTTATTAGTATGTAAATGTCAAATTAATTCAATATCCATTCATATTTATAAACTTGTGAATCAAATTGTTAAACTAATTCAGTATCCATTCATATTTATAAAATTGTGAATTTGTAAAACATCCTCATTACCTTTTAAATAAAAATTTATTATATAAAAATATATCTATATATATAAATATGTTTTATTTGTAACTATAATAATTATCATGGTTAAATTTATGTGAATATTAGAATTTTATCACAACTTGATTCATTGTGACGAAACAATAAATTTTATTATAGGATCATTCTCGAAGACAATAGTTTTCCTATGCTACTTTTTCATTATTAATTTTTAAAAAAGAAAATAAAAACAAAATTAATTAGAACCAATTAGGAATAGTCAGACTGTCAGATTGATAATAAATCCTATCCTACCAACGGTGGCAAATAACAAAAATTTTGAAAAGGAGGCTTCATAAGATATTCGGGATAGGCTTATATTCCTAGTCTGGAATGAGAAATGGAATTACATGTAGCCTAATAGAACCCAACTGGCACATTATCCAAGGACATTTGATGAAACGTTTTGATGGCGATAGACCCACCAACACCAAACAGTATTGAGGAGCACGCCACTACAGAATCTGGCCATCCCAACCCAATAACTTTTTATGTAGGTCTTGCTACTACTACTTGGTTCAACAAAGGACAAAATGAACCAAACTTTGGAACCACCGTCCACTTTGTCTGCCTTTTTTCCTTCTTTTATCATTATTAATTCTAGAGTGTCCACAAATTGACTAAAAACCCCCCTACTCTATTCCACCTCCTTTTTACTTTCTCTCCTTCTCTAGCCTCCTCTAACCTCCATGAAGAATCAGATACAGCCTCAGATTTTTATTTTTTTATTATTATTATTATTTTTTTATTTTTCCCAAGGAACCCACCACACATTGGTGCCTCCTTGACCATATCCTGTCTCTTTAAAAAAACTTTCACATCAAGGATATTATTTTTATCAGATAAAAAAGATAGTCAAAAACAAGTGGCACGAAGTAGATAAATTAAAAGATTTTAAAGGAGATAAGGACTGGGTTTATCAAGTTCTACAACCACGTCACAAATCTAATCTCATTTCAGATAAAATCACAAATAATTCTTTAAAGAGGGTATGGTGGATATGATGTTTTATTTAAATACGCCTTAATTTATTTCTTCAACATCCATTATTGTCATCATTTCTATAATATTTTAATATTATCATCTTATTCCTTTTCTTACTTACTATTTAGGACATATTCATTATAATAAAGCTTCAAAGGCAAGTTTTGTGCAAGTCGCAGATTGTCCCATCACTGAAATCTGTGAACCAGGATTCTCTTACCCATCAAATGGAATTAGATGAAGACGATCTAAAGGGCACAAACACTCCATTTTAAGCCTCCAAACCTAGCTAGGCTCAAAGCTTGAAGACAAAACTATACTTTTTTATCATGTGGTTTTAATATCCAGAATTGGGCATTGAAAAATACGAAGATAAAACATGTGGTTATGATCCAGCGTTAAATTGGAGAATAATTTGCTGAGCATGCATACACAGTTTGAAACCTAAGCAACAATTTTGCAGCTAATATTAACGACAGCCTAAACTGTCATACGAAGAAGAGAAGAATTTGAAGAAAAATAAATTTACATTAATAAAACATAACCAGATGAACTTACATAGAAAATTATCCGAGAAATTAGATAAAAATCCAACCGAAATACAATTCACAGACAAATATTGATCAAAAGCAACTGCTGCTGCTATCCCAATCCTCGGCAGTCTGGGAAATTCTTTATCTGTACAAAAAGATCCAACTTCTTCCATTTTTTCCTTCCTTTTTTTTTTTTTTCCCAATAAGCAGATAAAGAGTAATAATAAGTTCTCATGAACTATTTACAGGCAAAATTTCCAAAATTAACTCCGTATTCACAATAGTCAGAAGATCACCACGCCACCGAATTCTGAAACCCATCAGCCAAAATAAAAAATTTCTTTCAAAAGAAAAATCGAAATTCGAATCCGCCTACCATATCTCGGATTCACTTAACTAGCTCCGAAACCCACCCAACGTCCGGTGCAGAGGCGCACGACTGTTCCAGCGAGTTCTCTTTGCTGAGTTTCGCATACATTTTCGCACGCAGGTTTTTCCCAGACTCTACCCTCTCCATGGCAGGTTCTTCCTCGCAGGTCTGGTCCCAGAGATCAAACGCACCCAGTCCCGAGCGATTCGTCGGAGTTCGAGTCGGGGTCGAAGGAAGGCTGCAGAATCCTGGTCGGAGGGTCGATCCACCACGGGGAGAACCAAACCCAGATCCCATTTGAACCCCCCACGAAGGAGAATTCATTTTCATCTTACCAAGCTGAAGACCACGCATTGACAAAGCAAGTTCACTCACCGAGGTGGCCGATCCACCACCGGGTTGAGCAGCGCCGCTCGGCGACATTGGTGGCGACTCAGACGGTGGAGATACCGGTGGCGAAGTTAGGATCGATGTGGGCGACGAAACGAAAGACCCCTTCGTCAAATAAGAGTCAAAAGCATGACGAACCGGCGACCCATCGTAGGAATCGCAGGACGACCCATGAGCCCTCGGACTCTGCTGAGGCAAGACCCTAAGTTGCTCGGGAGTGTGAGCAAAGAAGCAGACTCGGCGGCGACAACTCAGGCCGTCCTTGCACGGCTGAGTACGGTAACGAGCCGGGTGGAGCCAGCACTCGAAGACTCCGTGAGCGAACTCACAGGAATCGCCCTTCTTGCAGTTCCCTTTGCGGAAATCAGGGCATGCAGTGCCAGAGTAGTGATGCTTGCGAGGATCTCTCCGGCGAGCCTTCTCGCCGGGATGAGCAAACGGACACTCCGTCCAGTCATGTGACCTCCCACGTGCGCACCTCCGAACCTTGAACTCGAACATGCGGAAATGATCGCAGGAAAAGGCATCGACGGGCACGTCCGATTCCTCGCTTAGTGAGTCGGACTCGCTGGCCACGTACTCGTTGGAGGGAAGGTAACGGTGGAGCGATGAGAAAGAATCGAGAAAAAGGGCATAGTCTCCGTTACCGGCATTGGCGTTAACGTTGACAGAGGAATTGGGGACGGATGAGAAAGGGGAGGCCATTACTGCCGTCGGATCTTCGAATGGGTCCCATTGAGGAATTTGGACGGTAGGATTGAAGCGGGTAGGTTCTCCAAGCATCATCGAGGGGTAGCATTAGACGACTTCAGACACTGAAGGAGAGAAGGGTATGGTCTCTGATATATAAACAGAGACAGAGATGGAGAGAGAGAAAAAGATGGGGAATAAAAGTTTTAACCGTGGTGAAGTTAAAAGGTAACTGGCAATGCGGTTAAAATATCTAAGCGCCTGCACGATGAAAGCGCACCATGTTTCTTATCGTGGGAATCAATTTTAAAACTTTTTTTCTTTTTCTTCTTAACTAATTCCATAAATCACAACTTTTAATTGGACCGAAATTGTATAGTAATATAATTATTCATATGAAACCATCAAACCTTTTTTTTGTTCTTTTTGATAAACCATCAAACCTTCGTTGGAAGCAACTTAAACAACAATTAAAATACAACTGAGAAGCAACTATATGAGTACTTTAAAAATATATATATATATATATGATAAAATTAAATAGTATATCACAAGCTATATAAGAAAAAATATATATATGTCAATTTGCATTAAAAAATAAAAAGAATTGAAAGATATTTAACGGTTTGGTGGATATAAAGTTAAGAAGGTGGAAGATCATTTTAATAGTCAAAAATTAATGTATATAAATTTTGCATATCTAGATTAGGTCTATTGGTCTTTAAGGTTGTATAATTTGAAAAATATTATCTAACGTTGCTAATAATAATATCAATAAATCAAAGAGGGCACAATAGAACAATATCACTTTTTTAGCAAAAAATAAATAAAACAATATAGCTGATATCTGCCTTTAAAATTTATCAAGAAAAATGATATTTATATGTTATATAACCATTTATGATCTAAAAAAAAAAGATTATTGTTTTCAAACAAACATAACATATTTTAATTTGTTTTAAAAGTTAAAATATAATTAAATATACCAAATTAGTAATTGTTGTGCGGTAAGGGAGAAAATATAACATGAAATGTTGATATTACGTTCATATCACTTCAAATTACTTCAAAATATTGTTGCGTATTATGTAAATTCCATGTCATATAGTAATACAATATTTAAATAAAGTTTATATGTTCCATTTGATATTTAATTTATTGAATGTTGAATTAATGAGTGGTTCGTGCCACTGTATCATCCCCGAGAGCAGGTATGTACAAGTTTTTTCCCCATGAGGTTTACAGGTAATCATTATCCATCCTGTCAAATAGTAAAGCCTTTTATGAGATTTACCCTTTTTTTTTTAATAAAATTAAGATCTCCCATAAATAATAAAAAGAAAAATAAACTATCACACGAAGGTCGGAGTAACAAATTAAAATTTGATAAATAACTTATGGATAATTTATTAAAATATGTTCTATCAAAATAAAAAATGTTCATTTTTTAATTTTTTATCTTGGATGATCATCTCCTATTAGTTTTTTAAAATAAATTATTTAATTATAAACTATTAACAATCTCATACATTCTATTATATATTATATGTGATTCAAATTCATATTCTAATAAATTCAAATAGAAAATATTTAATCATGATATCTGATCCTCTTCGTCAATAATCATCTCATATAAATTCATATATTTATTCCAACAGCAATTTTTTTTGTTTCATCGGCAATATCTAATGAGTTGTTTTTTGAACAAAACAATTGTAATTAGTTATTGAGTTACGCATAGCATTTAGTTAAATTATATTCCCATTTTCATGTAAATTTTTTATCATTGTTTTATTGGCCATACACGCAAATGTGATGAATAAGAGGAAGAGCAAAAGTTTACCTGTATTTTTGTAAATATTAACGTGGATGGTATATAATAAAATAATATAACATTATTTAATAGTTAAATTTTGATAAACAAATTTAGTGATTCCTTTCTCTGGAAAACAAATTTAATAATCCTAATATATTATTTACCAAATACAAGCTCATGAAATAATTTATATAAGATTTAATTATAATAACCCTAATTTTTTTTTTTTAAACGATGCAAAGTACAAATATTTAATTTTATCGGTTTTATATTTGTCCGCAACCAAAATGAGTTTTGACAAAAAAACCGAAGGAATCGGTTTATCCCACCCATCCTTTTTCTTTTTTGGGTCATAATCCCACCAGTCTTTTTCATTGTTGAACTTGCTGCCCATTCCATTGGATTGATTGAATTATCGCAGTTCTACTTCTAATCATACGGGCGTTGAGTCGCCTGGATTTTATTTGATAATTTGATTGTACGAATTGTTAAGGTAAATTGGATTATTTAGCTTTTAACTTATCATTAAATTGATAAAATTGTTCGATTATGAATTTAAAGTGACATGGACGATAGAAGTAGATAAGTAGATGAAACCTCCTTCATGATTGAATGGAAATATATGTGATGCAAGAAAAATAAAACACAAACTATTGCATTTATAATTAATTCAAATTCAATCACATATATATATATATATATATATAAGTTTTAAATCAATGCAGGAGTCTATGATTAATCTAAATGTTTGTTCAGTATTATACATTGAAATCCCAATCAACTAAATCGATGATATTTTGGAGCAGAGGAATAATCATATGTTCATGCACCGAAATTTTTTTTTTCAAAGAATGGCAACTTATTTTTTGTCCTTTTCGACTACGACAAAAAGTTCAAGCCCAAACAAAAATGAAAAGATAGATTATTTTTTTGTGAGTTTTGTTGTGATTTTATTTAAATTTAACAATTTTCAAAATCATCAAAAACATATTAATCTTTAATTTTTATCAAAGGTCAAATTTATATTTTATCGATAAGTTATACTTTTGCTTATATAGAGAATTTCTTCTTTTTTTTCCTGAAAAGAAGATGTAGAGAAATGTTATGTATTGATAGAGTAAGACCGAGCAAAACTTATTTGAAAATTGTAGGAAAAAAAAGAAAAGAAAAGAAAAGCAATACTTATTTGAAAAGATAAAAAGAAAAATTATAGATAGGAGTGAAGAAAATCAATATACAGGTACGAAGGAATGGATTGGGAATCAATGCACAGCGACAATGTAAACAATAAAATCTGTACGGTGTACACATGTAAACATGTCACGTGACGAAGGGGAACACGTGGTCGGTGGCACATTGAGTTGGCTTTGACCCAATCGTCCGGACTGACACTCCATGCAGCGTTATGTACGCGTGGCACTGTTTGTGGTTACACTCTGGTCCCCTCGAGATCCTCATGATCTTTAAATATTGACGACTGACTCTCTGCTTCGCTTTTCCTTTCTTTCTTTTTTAGTCTTTCATTTTGTATTTTTAAAAAATAAAAAATAAAAATTCCAAAGCCGAAGGATTATCCACAGAAGGAGATAGACTTGTGTGTTTTTAAGGGATCAAAAACAAAAGTTATGAGTGCCTATTTGGGAGTTGATGGCAGCTCTTGTCGCCCATCCTTATCTTCTTTGGTCCAATGAAGATAAGCACAATTTGTAAGCAATTCTGACGATGCAGATTTTTAACTCCTTTGACCATGTCTTTCAATCTTTCCATCTTAGGGTAAATAATTTAACTTTTTTTGGTAAATGATAACTTTTTTTGGTAAATAATAACTTTTTTTTTTTTTTTTTTTTTTTAGGGTTCGGTTCTAGAACTTCTATTGCCTTTTCTAATGGTGATTTTCTTATTTTGTTTTGATTTTTGGGGAAAAGTTTACTTTCAAATGCAAAATGGGGTATCTTTTTCTTACTTGGTTGCCACTTACTACCGAATTTAATCAATAATCCCTTCCCGCAATTTGGTAATTACTCAAATTGTCGCAATTTGGGGCTAAAAGAAATGTTATTATATTATTATAGGTTGACCCAAATGTTAAACATTATCTTGATTCTTTTTAAAAAATAAAAAAATAATAATTGAGGAAGATGGATTTTATTGTTGGGGAACGTTACCTTAACTTTTGTAGACCTAATATCTTCCATAATTTATTTTATAATAGATATTTTACAATGAGAATCAATGCGTGATCTTAAAGATTTATCAACACAAAGGGTAGACATTCAGAGACGATTAAATTTAGTAAAGAGAGAAGCAGTGCAAAACACACAACATGTAACGTGAAAGGGCGTGCAGATTAAATTTATAGGAAGTAGTACTATTCGACCGCTTTTGGATATGGTTGGAATTAATTTACTCACATCTCCGTGGATAAATAAGAGGATAATCATTTCCTAATTTTCCTTTAATCGCATGTGTTGGGTTGGTGTACTGTCTGCAACTTGAGACGCTGAAAATGCCAATTAATCTTTATTAAGTAAAAAATTGTGATTCATATTCATTCAAAAATTAAAGGTAAATTGTGATTCTGTGGAGTTTGATTCGAAAACAAAATCTCATCGGGGAGTGTTTTGTGGCCTTGTGCTTACCATTTGTCACCTTTATGTACAACATAGCCACATTAAATAAGTGAAAGGGAAAGACAGCAAATTAGATTTTCCTTTTTTTAATTTGTTTTTATCCTCTATGTCCGTAATGACTATTTTGGACCTGAGAGAATTAATAATTTACCGTGGATTTGGTCATACAAACGACAAACATAGACGTTCCAAATAATAATAATAATAAATAAAAAAAAACTGATTGAGAGGTGGCCTATTAATTTTTGGGCAACTTATATGGGCTCAAGAAATTTGCTCTCGTGCATATACGTCATGGTCTCTGTAATTGGGCTTTTTTCTTGGCTAAATTTTAATGGGCTCCGCTTGGTCTAGCCCAGAATAAACGGGGAGTGTATCGTCTTCGTTCGCATAATTTGTCGCCGCCAACAGAAGATTGTGTTTCTTTCTATCCATTTATGGGTCTCAGTATCTTCTCAGACACGGTGTTGGGAAGAAATGGACGGGCGATGTCCGCGTTGGGTTGGACTTGGAACTTATTGGGTCGTAAAATTAGGTACTTAGCAATTTATTTATTTATTTTGAAGTTTTCCTAAATAGAATGATTATGCATTAAAATTCGCATCTTACATTTGAGTTATAGATTCTTTTTGAAGAGGATTTGAGGTGGTATGATTAACGATGTTTAGATTACTTGAAAGAGGAATCGTAGCCGTCAAGGGCATTCTGTTTTTCAAAAAATGCTTTTATGTTTTCGTGACGATAAAGATAACTGTATAAAATTTTGCTCTATTCTGGTTCCTATTCGGGGAACATTATTTATTTATTTATTTAGTTTTGTGAATTATTCTGCAACTACTTGAACCTTGCCATAATGTAGCAGTCGAAGAGTCTACTAAGAAGGAAACAAAAAGAACAATTTCGAAAGCAATAAACAATTATATGTCCTAAATTCTGTTTTTGACCCTTTTTTTTTTTTTTTTGGTTGGTTTTTTTTTTGTGGTGTTTGTTTTGTATTCATGGACAACAGTTCCCTCGCCATCTCGTATACATGTTTTAATACTTTTATTTTTTTGGCGTAAATTGATTAACAGATGACGTACATTTCTTAAAATATATAACACTTTTTTCCCCTGACAAAACAGAATGTCTTGATGAACAAATACATGGTGCTTATTATGTCTTTATCACCAAATTGCCCCGAGCCTGGATTTGGCAGTTTTGCCGGGACCGATCAAAGTGTCCGAATGGAGAGACGTCTCAAAGGGCATTGTTATAGGCATATTTTTGGAAATCTATATGGCTGGGCTTGATGGAGAACACCAACCCAACACTCAAGCTGAGTCTATTGGGTGGGTGTCTACATTATCTGAATTGCTATACACTCAGTTTAATTATTAAAGTATGCTAAATTCGAGTTTGTACATTTTCAATGACAATGTCAAGTTGGTCTTCCTAGATTTCAAAAATACTGAAAGCACTTCCCCACCTAATTTGTTAGGATCTAGACTCTAATAGATATTGTCTTGCAATCAAAGCCTAAGGAAGGAATCCTAACAATATATGTTAAATTAATTGAAACTGAGAGCATACCACATACTTTTAAAAGCTTCTTTTCCAATTCAAGCATACCAATCTTGCAAGGTAAAGCAAAACGATAAGCAGTTGAGGTTTTTAGCCTTCTCCATAAGGGAAGAGAAAAGAGAGAGAAAAAGAGGGAAAAAAGAAAAAAAAAAGAAAAAAAAAAAAGATTGTTTTGGCATGTTAAAGTTGTTAATTAGTTATACAAATTGTTGATCAGGTTGTATGAGTTTAACCCAGACAAAAGACAAATGGGACTTAAAAGCTAATGGTCTACACAGAAGAGGTTGCAGTTTGATTGGTTGGTTGGTTGGCCCCGCGCCTTTCGTGTACTTCACTCGTAAATTTTTTGAATACGGCAAAGGGTATAAATGAGGACACACTCTGCTTGCTGCTTCACAGGCAAAATCTCCAGGACCCATAATAGGAAGCACAAGCATCCCCAGGTGAATCATTTTTTTTTTTGAGTTCTATCCTATTCTCGCTACTGTAACACAGAGTGTCGTGTTTATTCATTAGTCATATAATATTATGTAATACCCATTTCATATTTCTCTAATTCGAAGATCTTCTTGCTTGATTTTGGGTACTGGGCTAGACATCCGGAGAGACAATGGAGAACCTACTGATTAACGATGCCATTGCTACCGACAATTTGGAGGCACAGGTTCTTGTTTATTCTTTCAGCTTTATATGCGCTTTTCTTTGTTTACATTGCGTTTTCTGACTTGGATTATCATTTTTATTATTTTACAATTTCTGCTCTTCCTCCGTCGCTTTCAACCTTGTTCTTTTAAATGGTGCTTTTCAACTTTTGTAAGTTTGTAGCGTTGGTTTATTTATTATTTATTATTTTTTTTATATCATATACGTCCGTGTAAATGGAGTAGACTAGTCGAAGGTTATCTAATTTTTGTGTATAATGACAGAAAATTATTGTTATTATTTGTCTTATTGTCATCCCCGTCGCAAATGATGGAATTTTAAGAAAAGTATGGTACTGTACTCCCAGACCCAGTAGCATGTTACAATGCATATATACTTTAGGCTGCAAATGCAGCAGTTGTGAGTCAATGATAAACATATATAATTGTGGAGAGTAAAATAAGTAGGATGATTTTATTGATTAATGCTGGAACTGTTACTAGTGAGATAGATGTTGAAACTTCATTCTGAGTATAGAGTCAGGAAACATGGTACAGAAACATAATGTTTGGTTTTGGGAGCTGATTAAAGTGTTCATGAACTTGCTAACTCTTTCTGGAAAATGTTTGAGCCTTACCGCATTAAGATCTTTAACTCATAACTTCATGATTCCAGACTTCTCAATACTTCTGCTTTTGCTGACAGAGTGAAAACCAGAATATGATCAATCCCAGTAGTGGCCGTACGACAAATGTCATACTGAACCATGATTTCTCTGGAGGACTGCAATCTTGGCATGCCAACTGCTGTGATGGCTTTGTTGTTTTAGCTGATTCAGCTAATTCAAGAGGGGAAGCAAACCTGGCTGGAAATTATGCCGTTGTTACAAACCGTAAGGAATGCTGGCAAGGGTTGGAACAAGACATTACCAGCAGAATTTCCCTTAATTCCACTTATATGGTTTCTGCTCATGTTGGAGTTTCGGGGGCCATTCAGGGGTCTGCTGATGTCCTGGCAACTTTAAAACTAGAATATCAGAATTCAGCGACTAGCTATTTATTTGTTGGAAAGTAATGATGTTTGTTACTCCTGCATGTCTTATTCTTCTTCTTTTCTCCTTATTTTTATTTTTATTTTTTTTGGGAAAAGTTCTTTTTGTTAATTGCTGTCATAAAATGCAGAACCTCTGTGTCAAAGGAGAGCTGGGAAAAGGTGGAAGGAACATTCTCATTGTCAACAATGCCTCAGCGAGTTGTATTTTATCTGGAAGGGCCTTCTCCAGGAGTTGACCTACTCATACAATCAGTAGTTGTATCCTGTTTGAGTAACAAAGAATCTGAGGTAATTGTTGGTTTTGAGTCCCTCCTTTGGTTCCTCATGAAACAAACCCTGATAAAGAAGCCTATGTGCATAAGAACACTGAAAATTTAATAAAGTGAAGTTATGTAGAGTAGGTTTGCAAATAATCAGCATAGACTTTTCTGTAAAAATCTGTCCAAAAAGGTGTTTGATTCCGCTAAAATTCAGTTGCAGCTATGTTTTGCTGATTGATTTTGGACTTTATGTTTTCATATTTTAAAGAGTGGAAGCAAAGCATGTGCCACTGCTGAAGATGACAATATAATCCTAAACCCTCGATTTGAGGATGGCTTGAATAATTGGTCTGGAAGAGGCTGCAAGGTTGTCCTGCATGACTCTATGGGAGATGGGAAGATTGTCCCACTGACTGGAAAGGTTTTTGCAGCTGCTACAGAACGTACACAGAGTTGGAATGGAATTCAGCAGGAAATCACTGGAAGAGTACAGCGAAAGCTTGCTTATGAGGTTACTGCTGTTGTTCGTATATTTGGTAACAATGTTACTAGTTCAGATGTACGTGCCACCTTATGGGTCCAGAGAGCAGACCAGCGTGAACAGTATATTGGCATCGCCAAGTTAGTTCTTTTCTCTTTTATTTGTCTCTACATGATAATTGCAGTGGAAATGCGCCCCCCCCCCCCCACACACACACACACAGAGACAGAGACACACTGACCTGGGCAATGCCGATGTCCAAGTAATGTTATGCGCACGGTTTTGTGTTGGAAATTGTAGATTTATCTGCTGATTAGTTTACCGATATGTTAATTTTCTCTTGAAAAATATCCCTTAAACTTGTACCGTTTTATTATCACTGTCCATGTATCATTGACCTTCGATTCCTGATTGAAATCTTGGTTTTTTCTGAAGTGTTCAGGCAACAGACAAGAATTGGACACAATTGCAGGGGAAGTTTCTATTAAATGGTTCCCCGGCCAAAGTAGTCATTTATTTCGAAGGTCCACCTGCAGGAACTGATATTCTTCTGAACAGCTTAGTGGTCAAACATGCAGAGAAAATCCCCCCTTCACCTCCCCCAGTTATTGAGGTTGGTTGAACATGTGATTTTAACTTTCATTCATGTTAGTTAGTCGGGGTTATGGTATTCAAACATTGAATTTTGTTTCTGTAGAACCCAGCTTTTGGAGTTAATATAATTGAGAACAGCAATCTTAGCAATGGCACAAATGGGTGGTTTGGCCTTGGCAATTGCACCTTGAGCGTTGGAACTGGTTCACCACATATCCTTCCTCCAATGGCTAGAGATTCCCTGGGACCTCATGAGCCTCTCAGTGGTCGTTACATCCTTGTGACCAATCGCACTCAGACCTGGATGGGTCCTGCTCAGATGATCACTGATAAACTCAAACTCTTTTTGACATATCAAGTATCTGCTTGGGTTCGAATTGGTTCTGGTGCAACTGGTCCCCAAAATGTGAATGTTGCCCTTAGTGTGGACAACCAATGGGTCAACGGAGGACAAGTTGAGCTTAATAATGATACATGGCATGAAATTGGTGGTTCCTTTAGAATTGAGAAGCAACCAGCCAAGGTTATGGTTTATGTACAAGGTCCTGCAGCAGGTATCAACTTGATGCTTGCTGGACTTCAGATTTTCCCAGTTGATCGACAGGCAAGGTTTAGATATTTGAGAAAGCAAACTGATATGGTAAGTAGATTTTTTGGCTATTTGTTTTGTTAAAAACTTAAATAGAAAACATTTGAAACATACTAGGTTGCCTGATAATTCAATTGGTTAATTTTTAACTATTAAGTAGTATCATCCGTTTGTTTTATGTCTTAGCGAATTCTTTTTTCATTCAGAGGGTGACTAAATAAATGGTCTGCTTGTTTATTCTATTCAACTAAAAGGTGTACTTTACCATTCTTTCTTTAGAAAAATATTTGTTTTTGGTGACTTGTTTGTTTCATCCCATTATTTAAATTTATTACGGTGATGAACATGCACAGTCATACTTGTCTCAATGAGTAAAAAAAAATGACACAATAGTATTCTAAATCTGTTAGTTTGAAATACTTTTTTCCCTTGATCATTTCTCATTTGGGATGTATCTCATAATCTGCATGCAGATCAGAAAGCGTGATGTTGTCCTGAAATTTTCAGGACTGGATTCAACCAGTTTCCTTGGCACCCTTGTGAAAGTCAGACAAATAAAGAACAGTTTCCCCTTTGGATCTTGTATGAACAGAACAAATATTGACAATGAAGATTTTGTTGAGTTCTTTGTGAAAAATTTCAACTGGGCTGTGTTTGGAAACGAGTTAAAGTGGTATTGGACTGAAGCTCAGAAAGGGAACTTAAACTATAAGGATGCTGATGAGATGTTGGACTTGTGTAAGAGCCATAACATAGAAGCCCGAGGTCATTGTATTTTCTGGGAAGTGGAGGGCGCAGTCCAGCAATGGGTCCGTTCGTTGAGCAAAACTGACTTGGCAACAGCTGTCCAAAATCGCCTAACAGGTCTGCTCACACGCTATAAGGGGAAGTTCAGGCACTACGATGTCAACAATGAGATGCTGCATGGCTCATTCTACCAAGACAGGTTGGGTAAGGACATCCGTGCAAACATGTTCAAGATTGCTAACCAACTAGATCCTTCTGCCATATTATTTGTGAATGATTATCATGTTGAGGATGGATGTGACACCAGATCATCTCCAGAGAAGTACATTCAACATATTCTTGATTTACAAGAGCAAGGCGCCCCTGTGGGAGGGATTGGAATTCAAGGTCATATAGACAGTCCAGTTGGGCCAATTGTTTCTTCTGCTCTTGATAAACTGGGTGTTCTTGGACTTCCAATCTGGTTTACGGAGCTGGATGTCTCTTCCATTAATGAATATATTAGAGCAGAAGACTTGGAAGTCATGCTTCGAGAAGCATTTGCTCACCCTGCAGTTGATGGTGTGATGCTATGGGGATTCTGGGAGTTGTTTATGAGCCGTGAAAATTCGCATTTGGTGAATGCAGAAGGAGATGTAAATGAAGCTGGCCAAAAATACCTGGATCTTAAACGAGAGTGGCTGTTTCATACTCACGGCCATGTGGATGAGGATGGAGAGTTCACGTTTAGAGGTTTCCATGGAACTTATTACTTGGACATTCTTACTGCCTCCAAGAAAGTTACAAAGACATTTGTGGTTGACAAGGGTGACACCCCTTTGGTGGTGCCTATTGATCTATAAGTCACTGCTGCTTCGTTTATTAAAACGGTAAATAAATCATTCATGATATACACCTTGTCAAAACTTGTGTCAAACGTGGAAGAAAACTACATGTGTGAATGGGATTCGTGGAGTTACATTCTTGTCATGATTCTATGGCGGGAAAAAATAATAAAATAATAAAAAAATAAATTAAAAAAAGAAGAAGAAGAAAGGTATTAGTATTATTTGGTTCTGCTTGTAAGTTTTCATTAAAAGGAATAAAGATGTATTGTGCGTGACTGATGTATATCTGTTGGAATATTTAAATTTGAACCCAGAGTAAGAGTGTAGGCTGGATGGGCTTGAACAGAAGCTGATGCAAATGCCGAAGAAGCCCATAACAGTCGAGGGTTCAAAAGTTTGTTGTTCTCTTTGCACGAACATCTATCTATCAGAACCTCGCTCAACTCTATTGCCAACCTAAACAAAACAAATCAATTTTTTTTACAATATCTGTCTTTTAAGCCACAACCTTACTGTCTAACCTAATCCGGGTTAGATTTTTAAGTGTTATCGGGCTATGATAAAAAAAAAATTCTATTGCCAAACAGCCAAATTGTATAACCAACAAGGCCTAAAACTTTCTAAAAGAAATTCATTAGAAAAGTAGACACAGTACACTTAAAATATGATGGTGGTCCGATCTGAAATAGCGAAACCCAACAGATTATTGTTGGGCCGTAATGCTGGGTGCCCAGCAATTCCCATGTATTTATTTTTTTGTTTTATTATTATTATTTTCTTAACTCCTAGATGTTTCAATCTCATTTTCAGGGCATGTCTTTTCTCATATGTCAATTTTCTCCGATTTCCAGCACTCACTAAAAGTTTTTGTTTAGAATTGTGAAACGAAGATAAGCCTTGTGGAGTAGACACATCATTAAAACTAAAATAATGTAATATCTCTATTAGGAAACCCATGACAAAACTTCCACTTTGGAAAGGAGTAAAAACAGCCCATCAAGCTCGTTATTCTGAAATCCCTAATGAAAGGTACTCGTCCCAAGACGATTGAATACCGGGTAAAGGACTAGTTAGAAGCATAAAGTATTTTCTTAAAACATAGGAAATGATACATAAAGAGAAACAAATAGCAAAAGCCTAAAATGGAGTTTATTGATATAAAGGAGTCCTTTTTTGTTTTTCTTTCATAAGGCAATAGTATTTCTTTTGATTTAAAGGTTCTATGGAGAGAATGAAGGCTAAGAAAGATCAACATCAATGAAATGGAAACATATAAAAAATTACCATATTAAAAAAAAAAAAAAGGAGTTCCCCACACGGAGCATATTGTTATTATAAACAATCATTTGTGACTCTAAAAATAATCCCATGATAAGGGCCCTAACCCGAAAAAACTTTAAGGCAAAACATGGCCCACCCACCATCACATCAGATTGATAGACCCCCACCATCTACTAATACTACAACAAGACTACTACTCTCTCACCCTTACTATGATGACAATAGGACCCAAAAACAGTCCCATCCCTGTCTCTAGATACCAGGTTCACTTGGACCCCACTTCCCACATGGGTGCATAGTAACCCTCGCTGGACCCCCCCCCCCTGCGCACATTAGCATCCCTATCCCTCTCTCTCACTAATTTTTCCCATTATAGATAGACATATGTCAAATTTCAGACGGAGTTAACGTTTGATATGATGGGGGGGTGTGTTGGGAGGTGGGTCCCACAAACTATCAGAGAAAGTGAAGGAAAATATTAAAACATTGAGGGGCAGAGAGAGAGAGAGAGAGAGAGAGAGAGGGGGAGGGGGGAAGAGAAGTGGAACTGGCAGAGGCAGAGAGAGAGAGAGAGAGAGAGAGAGAGTTAAAATGTGTTAGGCTGGTGCATTGGGAAACAGCCCCCGCGGTGTTTTCGCGCGCCCTCTCCCAAACGACACTCCCAAAGTGGGTCCCTTCCCCACCCGTCTTGGCCTCTGCCCCACACGATGTGGTCGTGTCTCTCGTTTCAACTACACCACCTTCCGCTCTCATTCCTCTTCTCTTGCTCTTTCTCTCTCTTTCTCTTTTATTTTTAATTACCAAAAACAATATATATATATATATATATACTATATATATTTTACTAGTTAATTATAATATTCTGATTTCCATTTACCCAGTTAGATAAGCTTTTGCTACTCTGAAAAAACCTTCTTCTTCTGTAAGGGTTATAAAAATCTTTTCCTTTTTTGTTTGGTAAGAGTATTAATCTCCTATGTTAATATACTTTCACTACTACTTGTGGCTTTTCATGTTTGTATCGTCTGTTCCCCCTTTTTGGGCCTCATTAATTAATCTTTCATATTAGCCTCAAATATTCTGAAAGCAAATATAAAAATAAAATCCA
Organism: Ziziphus jujuba; assembly: GCF_031755915.1. NCBI lineage: Eukaryota > Viridiplantae > Streptophyta > Magnoliopsida > Rosales > Rhamnaceae > Ziziphus > Ziziphus jujuba. The sequence continues at coordinate 4,201,139 of NC_083383.1, read as the reverse complement.
ATTTGAATCCTGAACGAATGAAGGATGTGAGTTTTGATTAGATTAGTTGATGAAATCTATTGGGTCGATGTCTTATCAGATGACTTAGAGCTTCATTTCTGTCTCTCATTTCCTTGTTAATATTATTTATTCCAAGACTTTCATATATATGCTAATACAAATATCTAAAACTCCTTCTTTTTATTTTTTATTTTTTTTCCGTTTCTATTTCTAGTTTGAATTTTATAAGACACTCTTCCATATGGTGTGAAGAAATGGACTTTTTTAGCTTAGCTAGGATCACATGGTCAATCCGACATCAACAAAAAGATTTACTAAGCATGAAACTTTAGATTCTATAATAATTATAATAAAATAATAATATACATCTGGAACGACTACGACCGAAGACGAAGAAGAGTCGAGAGAGATCTTCTCAAACTGAATAATTCCCAAAAATAAGTACACAAATAAAAGTTTTTCATTCTGCTCAATTTGTTAAATATTTTGCATTAAAAAGCTGCTCCTGAAAAAACCACCCAAACAAAGAGAGTACTTCGCGGGAACACTCTGTTATCCGTACTATTCCATCCAAGCTAATTCAGCTCGTATATTAAAGTAGCAGAATTTATGCACACAAAAGTATGAATTAACCAGTATGTTTTTGCCTAGAAAAAGAAAATTACAGAACCACGTGGCAGATATATATATATATATATATTTTCTAAAACTCATGGGAACTGGGTAAGCGTACATGGGCATATACGCATACAAATGTATCTTTTTTGTTGAAAAGGTTCTTGGGTGTACTTATCAATTTTTTTGATAAGATTCTTCGACTTTGTGATGGTGGGCATATCAGTATAGATGCGTACATTTGAGGGACATTCAAAATGCAAAAAAGGGTGAAGATTCTCTCTCTGTTATCTTTCTCTAACTTTTCGTAATAATCTACTGCAATGTTACATAATCTACTGCAATGTAACATTTGTATATGCATGGGGGTGAAGAGCGTTACAGAAAATTTAAAGGGAATGTCCATTCACCTTTATAATATTTTAAGAAAATTATGATTGCTTTTGAAAAAGAAGGCACTTAAATTAAGAAGTGTAATTAAAAGATTAAAAGTTAGCGAAAGAGCTAAAAAGCCAACATGGTGCTTTCAAACAATGCAAATGTCATCATTTACATGCAAATTAATAAAAGTAAATCCAGCCCTTTCTAGGTTTCCAAACTTGATTTTCCACTCAAAATATGTGTGAATAACAAAAGAGATTTGCAAGCCTGAATGGTATCAATATTGCTATAAAGGGTGGTCAGGTGGAAATAAAAAATAAAAAATAATATATTAGTTCACTTTAATCTATATTTAAGTAGAATACTGTCCGTAATAGTAAATTATATTATAACATGATTGTCTACATGCATGATTGAAAGAGAGGCCTCAGTCGGTCACTACTTTTAACATTAAAATATTTGCCATGAAGTACAAAGGAAAAAAAAAAAAATGATTACTTGGTGCTAAATTTCATACCTAATGTTACAGGATTTAAACGAACACAATTTTATAATAACCATTATAAAATTGTTAGTTATACTGAGAAATAGCCATATTGTTTTAAATATGTATGGTCCTTGTGCTAAACTGGTATGTATAGAAAATTGGCTTTATGCCATTTCTCTCAAATTTCTACAATAATAAAATCCGACAAAATTAGCATTAAACATTTAATCCTCTCTTTTTATGACAAATAATAATGTAAAACTACACAGAATTATTGATATCCATGCGGAACAACCTACCCCCATTAACCGGATCATACAATTGTTTGCTAATATATTTAGGCCTTATTTTGTAATAGTTTTTCTTTTGCTTCTATTTTTTTAAAAATACCTTTGAAAAAGTCTTTTTTTGTTAATTTCGGTTTTCAAAACAAGATCAAACATTTTTATAAGTAGTTTTTAAAGTTCAAATGTTATTTTTAACTTTCCAAAAACTATGGCAAACGGATCGTAATCGCAATTCTAGCTTTTTATATTTAAATTAATTCCAAAGATGTGAGACATGCTCCCGTGATATTATTACTAGTCACTAATATTCAAATTGGTGGCCGAAAATGGTGTAATTACTTAACCATCCATCATGCTTTGATATCAGCCATTGCAGATAGGTCTCTACTTGACCTTGAATTGAAAAAGGCTCATTATTCCTTTAAACGTTTATGTTGAGGGCTGCCTACGCCAAAAGGTTGCTTTTCAATACATCAAATTAAAATGATTAATTAAGCACTAATAGTGAAAAAAATTTGAAGATTGTACATATTTACGAATAATATAAAGCTTTTGAAAGACAGAGGTAAACGTAGTGGCTTTCTTTTTCCAACTAAAATCTTTCTGTTTACACTTAAGTATCTTTTCCTCTCTCTCTCCCCATCAAATCAAACACTTAAAAATAAAGAAAAAAAATAAAAAGTTTAAATTAGAGATACCAGATCTCCTTCCTAATCTCTAGTCAATAGTTAGTGGTCAGCACTGTGTATTCCCTATTTGAGTGATTAAATCATCCATCTTCTTCCCCTTTTATGGACTCAACTTGCTTATAACCCTTTAACCTCTTTCCTTGTTCATAATTAGACATAAAAGTGGAATATTTACCTAATAAAGCCACTTGACAGTTGTTTTTAACTTTGCTTTTGGTCATGTAAAAATGTGCTAAGCAGCTGGACGGAGCAACAACCAGAAGATCATACTCTAGTTGTCCCATTAGTCTTTATAACCTTAACCACTTGGTCGATATCGCTCCACGTAGTTTTTAGGTTCTTTAATTTATGATTCTTATGCCGAATATTATCTTCCCTTGGATACTTTTCAATAAATTTGATTGGTTGATTATGCAAGCATTAATATGGGATTACATGTAGGATAATTCCTCAATATAATTCAGCTTAATTTGCAAGATTTGAAATTTTACAATTTTTACTTTCAGTTTCTTATAAATTTAGCTTAATACTCAAAAAAAAAAAAAAAAAAAGTGGTGATAGAGGGTTTAATGTAGGCGAGGTGACTTTTTCCTTTTTTCTTTTTTTTTTTTTTTGGTAAATTAAGCCTAGGTGACTAATAAAAAGCACGGAAAGGGTGTTTCAAGCTGCCATCTTAGCTAATTTTCCAAAAAAAAAAAAAAGGTGCTATCTTGGCTAGCTAGGTATAAAGTACTGCTTTTTCATATAATTATATAAATAATTATCAATATATATATATATATATATATATTATATTGAATCAAAATATATAGAAAAACTTTTAAACTGTATAAAATTCTACCTTTTACAAGCTTGAGTTTTTAGGAAAGAAAAAAAGAAGATATTTTAACAGATTGCAAATATTCTGTATGATATCATGAATCTCATGATCAGTATAAAATTTGTAAAATAGGTCCCTAAATAACGTTCTTCCGTAAAGGGGTAAATATCTGGATTCATGGCCCATTGAATGATAGATTTAACAAATTTGACAATCTTTTATTAAAATTTTTAATTATTATATATGAAAGAATTAATTTATTTTTTGATGGAAATGATACAATTAATTTGTAGTTGAATAAATTGAAGCATAATGCTTTTGTGAATTTACATGCAGCATATATAAAAAAAAAAAAAAAACAAAAAGCAAAAAACAAAAAACAAAAAATGTAAAATGTTTGTTTATTTAAAAAGAAAGAGAGAGGAGAGAAAGACAGAACAGGCTGAAAACTTAATTGCAGCAGAAAATCAGGCAACTCCTGACCCTTTTATCTCTACACATTTTTTCATTAAATTATGGTCTTCATATGTTGGGGCTCTTTTCTAATTTGGTTTATTTATTTATAATATCTTATGCAAAATAATTATATAATTATAGAGTTGACTAAGAACATCACTTTGATTTTTACACAAGTGAATGTAAATTAACAAAACTTGTGGCGTGAGATGAGTGGCGTAATTAAAATGGATACCTTTCTTTTGCACCTAATTAAGAGGCTGTTAAAGTTATCAATTAAAAAAAATATATAAGGAAAGAAAAAGATAACACGGTATTAATAATGTGATGCGACGCATATGGTACAGAAAAAAAAAACAAAAAAAACAAAATAGAAAAGCACAATCTTTCGAAAGACCATTAAATATCTTAATTTGTTTCATTGTAAGCTCTAATTAAAAATGGTAAATTATATCATATTAATATTCTATTTACGACAAATCTTATACAATTAAGTCAATAACAAGTCTAGGAATAAGTTGATAAATTAGTCCAACTAATAGCCAATAATGGTAAAGTAGGAAATTGAATGAGAGTACAAGCTTGTGTAGACAAGAATTGCAGATTTTTATCTTTTTGGTAACTACAAGAATTGCACAATAATATTATGCAAAGATTGACACGTTATTATTATATAAATCGTATGATCTCCATCTTCTTCTTCGTCTTCTTAATTCTTCTTCTTCTTCTTCTTCTCTCTCTTTCTCTCACTAACTTCAAAGTGACTTGACAAGAACAGCTCATTCATATGATGATGATGAAGATGGTGATGTGATTGGTAAAAGGCCAGCACCAATAATAGACCGATGAACTGTTTGAAGGAAGTAAAGCTCGAGTCCATGGTGTTAGGATGAGAACTTGCCACGATATAAAATCGGTCTTTGATTAGACAACATTAATTAAATCTAAAGATTAATGATCAAATCAAAATTTGTAAGCAAGCTTTTATTAAGCAGACCCATTATTCTAATCAAAATTAGCTTAATGTGACCAAGTTCAACGATGAATGATGGTGTGGTCATGAACACGATCCCCCTGCGGGAATTGAAATTTGATATTCATGGCAAAAGGGGGTTAATTTTACATATATATATATATATATATAAAATATTTCAAAATATTAAGCTAAGTGGGCTGGGCTGGGCTGGGAAAACGCAGATGACAGGGGTGCATGGGAAAGAGGGAGTGGGAGTGGGAGTGGGTTTGAGTGAGTGAATGACAAATGAAGGTGGGGCAAGTGTTGAGTACAGGTACTCTCCCAGGCACAGTGGCAGCGGGTGTTAGTGTGTTGGAAACGTCCAATCCCTTTGTGGGGGAGAGGGGGGGTAGGGGAAAAAAAAAAAAAAAACAAAAAAGAGAAGAGAGAGAGAGAGAGAGAGAGCCACAGGGACACACACACACTTCTCATCTGCATCAGACTGATCAGACTGAGACAGAGAGACACTGGGACTGGACGGACCCACAGGAGGGGTAGTAATATAGCGCGGGTCTCTCGGGGGGGTGATCTTCAATTAGGCTAGTGGGGTCTTGCAGTGAATGTGGGTGGTGGTGGAGTAGTGGTCGTCGCCGCCAGCTAGCTATATTACCTCGTTTCAGAGGAAACAAAAAAAAAAAAAAAAAAACGACGAAGCCATTTGCATTTTGTGCGTGAATTTTGTATATGTCTCTCTCTTTGTCTTTTTTAGATTATGGAGAGAGAGATTTTGTAAGAGCGGTGTCATTGTACACACGTGGTTTTGCTGCTGCCGAACAGTCATCAGATTAGGCTGGTCGATGCAGCAGAGTTCTTTTCAGTTTTCACTGTTTACCGTTGAACCTTTCGTACTCCTACTGCTATCGGTCTATATGACCATCCACTCACTCATTCACTCACTCCTACTCTGCTTACATTTTAATTACAAATTAAATTAACTCTTTAATGTACATACCACCCACGCGGACTTCGCCTTTCTCTTCTCTCTCTCAAACTTCAAAAAACCTCTTTAATTACACACCGCTTCCAACGCACATTAATTTTTATGTCATCATTTTATCGATTTATCATCATGGCCTTTAATTCCCTCAATTTTATTAATTAGTCGGCCGCTAATGATAATTTTTTTGCTCTGCTAATTATTCAAGATTATCTAATGACAAGTAACCCCTGTTTCCTGTCATTTCCTAATTTGGTTGATCTGGGATGTCAAAATATCTAATCTTTCTAAGTATCAATCATCTGAGTTCTCTATTATTGATTGAACCAGATTCATAAATCAATCACCCCACTTGACTTTTGAGAATATTGAGGGACAAAAAAAAAATTTGTTCCCAATTAATCTTTTAAAATTCTAAAAATATTATGGAAACCATAAATGATGTTACGAGAATATAAGCATGATTTACATGATAAATAGAAGGTGGGTTTGATTGTTACTTTTCAATTTTAGTTTCTGAAAGTTTTTGACATGTGCATGAATGAACGACATGAATTCGCTGTCTTCTAAAATAACAAGACATTGACATCCGTACAGGTCGGCAAATAATGAACAAACGAGTCTCTCTGCAAATTTGATTTGGAACTGGCAACTGGCAACGGCAACCTGCAGGAGGAAAAAATGGTGAGGCTTTTAATTTGGTAGCGGATTTTTCTTTTCCTGGCAGCTTTGGATTTCATAAATTGACCAAGGAGCCGGCGGCGTCTGAGTGGTGAAGTACTCAATTTTCCAAATAATGAGGGTTAGATTAATGTTAGATTTTTAGTGCCCACGGAAAATGACAGTATGCACTAATGATTCAATAATCACGGCGTTACTTTAATCGTTTTCCTCGTCATGTTTAAACTTTAAAGATGTTTTGAAATATTGAAGGGATTAAGAAACGCTTATAACAAAACAAAACAAAACAAAACAAAAAAAGAAGAAAAAAATCACTTTGTAAATCGATAAGCAAATGTACAAATTAATTAACAGTATCATAATTTTATAAAGTACTAGACCAATACTGGGTATATATATGATAGATGAATATAACTACTGCTGTGTAATTATTGTGAATAGGTTGACCCAAAAAAATAATAATAATAATTGTGAATTAAAAATTATGTCGGGCAATCAAAATGATAATTTGTACAGTACGCAAATAAAAAGGATAAAAGGACCTTGCATATATATAAACAGGAAAAGAAGTGCCTGTATATGTATGAGCGGCGTCTCTATTTGTCTTAGGGTGGGTATGTTTCCATCCAATCATTGCATCAATAAGAAATTAAATTGAATTGTCTATTAATCATTAATAGTAGTTACATGGAACTCGTGTCCACTTACGGTCGATGATAAACAAAAAATAATGATAAAATATCCGTGATGGATTCTTGTGGCTATTTAGAATACATAATGCAGGAAGGATGCAATCATTTTTCCAAAAATTATCAAAGTGGAATCAATTTCTGTTAATCATTTACAATTAGATCTAGGAGCACACTTTTTTAAAAGCTCTTCAAGTTTGTACTGTTCAAATTGGATACACTTTACAAATTGAGCTCTCTTCAGTATCCAATATAAATATAATTATATGTTTAATTGTCTTTCAGAAGCATTTTAAAAAAAATCCCCTCCTTAGGATGTTCCTAGGGGCTGAATACATTATATTCAGTTTTGATGCCAACTAATTTAAGATGATGGACTACATACATTATATTTAGTTTTGGTTCCAACTAATTTAAGATGACGTACCGTTTATTTGAAAAATTACATTGATATATGTCTAAATTATCAAATTGGTCATATAACAATAAACAATCATTTTAATAATTACAGCGAATTAATTAGATCAACTTCAAGTAAAACGATGGTAGATATTTTTTATATTTAAGATATGAAGATTGGAACCTTGTGATGTCAGATTTAAGGGAGATATTTTTTTATTTTTTTTTAATTGATAAGCTATCTAAGAGAGCTTGTGGAAATTACAAAAACATCAAATAATGTTTTTCCATGTATTAAATATTCCGACGTAAAACCATCAATTAACATTTTTTTTTTCCAATGGATCACCAATATCCCTATTTACTTTCCTAAATGTATTTCGAGATATAATGACATTTACTTTAATATTGAATTTCCATTTTGTTTGAAATATTACGAACAAATAAAAATAAAATTCGTTATCGACCTGGCATTCTCTGATTTAAAATAGTTTTATTGGATGTACATATTTATGATATTGATTGTCCAATTACTCGGTTACATGACAGTTAGTGTACTGCCAGTTTTATGGACAAAACTAAAAGAATTTTATTGAATCGTGAAAGGTAAAATATAATGTTAACAACCATTCACATTTATAATTAAAAAAAATTATATAACTTATTCATGAATAATTCAATCCATTTTTATTAGAAAAACAAATGTTTCTAAATGTTTATAACAATAAATGAACTTTTTAGCCAAAAAAAATATAAATTAATTGGGAAACTCTACTATCTATATCTTTTCCTTTTTAATAATTATGTCAGAAGTCAAAAGTCAAAAACCCAATAACTTTATCAGCCTCTCATCACGTCAGACATACAATCTTTTTTGCTGAAACGTCATATATACAATCTATGAGCATCGCGCTTACACTTTGTTATATATGAACCAAAAAAATAATATTAACTGCCATGTCTTGTTTGTACCTTTTATGTTCAATGGCATTAATTATCTTCGGTTAGAAAAGTGGCATCGGCCAAAGATTAGTTGAAAGACTACTCCATAAATGATAATATAAACTATTTCTATATTTTATTTTCATGAATATTTGTCACGTGGGCGACGCATTTAACGTATTTAAATTCATAATATAAAATTCTAAATCAATATTTTTTTTTTGACGAAAATTCTAAATCAATTATTTATAAATGCTTATGTGTTCCGATATGATTAAAAGATGTCAAATCATCTAACCATAAATATGCTTAAACAAGAAATCTTTAAATGTGGCCTTTTCTAATTGTAAAAATATCTGTTATAAATTAGAAAACACCAATGAAGTCATAAAGTTTACTGCCAAAAAAAAAAAAAAAGGGAGTTATGAAGTTCAGTATATAATAAATTATCTTCTCAAAAAGGGGCAAAAAAAAAAAAAAAAAAAACTTAAATCTTAGAGTTCAGTGCTCTTTATTTATTTGTAAATTAATGACAACATTTATTTATTTTTTTCTAATCAATTAGAAGAATAGCCTTTTTTTTTCTTTTTCTTTTTTTTCCTGTAATTAGAAAAATAGCCTTGGTTATATCGAAACTAAGCCTATTAATGTCCTTGTAATAATTATATGTATGTTGACATGATAACGCGGAAATTTTAGTCTTCAATATTTTAAATGTTCAATCTATTCATTGATAAGGGACAAATCCGTAGCATTATTATAGTTACTACTATTAGTGACCAATTAATTAAAGTTTATGCATTCAGATTTACTATAGGGTTATTTATATTTATGTCCCCTGAACTTTGTGTGGAATTGCAATTTTGGCCTTTAAATTCTATAGTTGTCATTTATACGTCTATGCCTTTTTAACTTTACAAAAATATGCACCTATGTTTCTTAAATTTTGTCAAAATTCGCACTTATATATATCCCTAAACATAGGATTGTAACTGCAAGATATTTAATAGTTTAAAGCACACAGGTGATAAATACTAATTTCAATGGACAAATTGCAAATTGGAGCAATATTTAGAAGGTATTAATGCAAAAAGCCCTTGAATTTATAGGAATATTATTTTAATGAATTATGAGCTGTAAGAAAAAAAAAAGTATTAAATTATCTTTCCACCTCCACTATGTACACATATATACGATCTATTATTAAGTACTCATGAAATTTCACTTATATACCATGTATTAAAATTATTACTAAACCTCAAACAAGGCACTTTCAGGTGAAGGAAAAGTGAAAAAAACAAAAAACAAAAAAAGGATAAGTATAAATACATATTTTTTGAAAATCATTAATTAATATTCATTATTAGGACAAGATTATATTAGAAACATTAATTTAAAATCAGAAATCATGTACACTGTAACTTCTAATACATGAAAATGACAAATTACAGATTACCATGGCCAAATCAATCTCTAAAAATGAATTGCATCAGTCAAAAAGTTGACAAAAACAATTTTACGCTCTAATAAGCGAATTTAAAATGGAACATAATAATTTAATATTCAAAAGGAGAAAAAAGAGAGTAATATAATAATAATAATAATAAAATAAAAATTTTAAAAAATCTGTGAAATAGAGGGTAAATAAATTGTGACTTTAGAGAGAAGGAAGAGAAAAAAAATCTACAACAAAAAAATAGTCGCCTTATCCTTAGGCCTACTAGCTTCATTGCTTTTAAGGGATTTTTCAAATATTTCTTTTTCTTTCAAGAAAGAAAGTCTTGTCAGCCACCCAAGACAGACACGAGAAGCGGTTTGCGGGTTCCGGCTACGCCACCCCTCTCTCTCTTCCGCTCCTTGTGAGTCAGACTTTCTCACTCAACCTGAAAAAAAGAAAGAAAAAAGGCTTAATTCGAAGTGCACCTTCACTTCTTGACCTGAAAATTTGCTTTTCAAATTATTCTACCCAATTCTTCTTTTCCTCAACTAATTAAGATGCTCCGCTAGTTTATGAGCTCTAGCTTCTGGTCCATTTTTTTTTTTTTTTTGTTAGGGTTCGGGTTTCTTACTCAAACTATATATTTTCTCTGTTTTTAATTTGTTTAGGGTTTTAGGTGTTTAATTATTATTATTATTATGTTTTTTTGAGGTAGATCATCTGGGTGGTTTAGTTTGTTAAGAAAAAAAAAAGAAAAAAAAAAAAAGAAGCTTGTTGAGAAAAAGAAATAATAAAAAAGAAATGGAGGAATATAATCAAATGGATGAGAATACAGGAGGTTCAAGAGGAAATTTCTTGTACAGCTCAGCAGCAAATCTCGGAGGAAATTATGGAAGAACAAATGATGGGTCAAACGTGGGTAATCATCATCATCATCATCATCAGCAGACCCAGATGCCTATCAGCACCTTCCATCTACAATCAGGCGGTGACTGTTTTCAGTCGTCTGGAGGAGGAGGAGGAGGAGGACACCCAATTGTGAAGACTGAAGCGAGCACTTCTCAACACCTTCAGAAATTTCATTATCCTCTTATGTCCAGAACCCACCAAACTGTTCAACACCATCACCATGAAAATGATACCACCGCTAATGAAGTCGAAGCCATTAAAGCCAAGATCATCGCTCACCCTCAGTACTGTAATCTCTTGGAAGCTTACTTGGATTGCCAGAAGGTAATTAACTAATTGTAAGCCCTCTAAAAAAACAAAAAAAGTGCCGGTAATAGGATGTTGACGCCTAGCATAATCTTATAATCAACTGGGCAGGCACGCTGCTTGGTCGAAACAAAAGTAATCAAAGTTCATTTAACTTTTTTTTTTTTTTCCACATAATATTATTAACTTTCTCTCTCTCCTTTTCTAGGTCGGAGCTCCGCCTGAAGTGGTGGCGCGGCTCTCGGCTGCTCGTCAGGATTTTGAGGCGCGGCAGCGATCTTCAGTGAGTTCAAGAGAGAATTCGAAAGACCCAGAACTCGATCAGTTCATGGTGATTCAGCAACTCGGCTTCCACAGCTATAGCGATAGTTATATATATATATATATATATACATTTCGTCGAACATGTGCAATTTATTAAACTCTTTTGTTTTCCAATAATTAATTTTTTTTTTTTTTTTTGGGGAATGAAATAATTAACAGGAAGCTTACTACGATATGCTGGTGAAATATCGAGAGGAACTTACGAGGCCTATACAAGAAGCGATGGATTTCATGCGGAGGATCGAAACTCAGCTTAACATGCTTAGCAACAGTCCCGTTCGGATTTTCGGCGCTGGTACTTTATAATTTCCTCTTTCACTTATAGCTAATAATTTTTGTTTTGGAGAATCCTTATACTTCCCTCTTTTCCTGCTTCCTAACATGGAAAATTATAGAAAAGTTGCTTTTGCAAAATTTTGTTTGTAGCAGTCATGGGATTGTTTGTTTGGTCTAGTTTTACCATTGCCTGAATAGTGCAAAACTGGTAGTCCAATTGTCTGGTCTATCTCCTTGAGAATCGAAAAACTTGTCGGTATCTCTTAATTTTGTTCATTAGGCTTACTAATTTCCATTCTTTCTTTAAGGAAACTTTGACCCAATACAGATTACGCATAGATCCAAAGGGAAAGAGGTCTGATGAAGAGGTAGCTAAATTAAGTATTAAGCTCGTGACAGGTGGGGTTAGTAAACCCTAATCACGAGTCTAATAGTTGGGAAAAGAAAAAAAAAAAAAAGTTATTTAAGCAATTTCCTTTACTATTTATATAAGTTGTTAGTTTCCAAATTGGCAAATTGCGAACGGAAGGGAAATAAAAAGATAAAAATGGATTTGTGTGTCATAATTTAGCATGATTAAGGATATCCGACATTGGTCTCCCTAATGTGCTTTAGCTTTACATATATAGCCTGTCACCTCTGACAAAAATCTCTTTCCTAGGGTTTCATATAGCTTAGCTTACCACAGAAATCAAGACCCTCTTCCCCCCTCGTTTTTCTATAAATCTGATTCTATAGGTTTGTTGGAATTTACATGAATACCACCTCGAGATGGATAGAATCATTATTTGTTTCTTCGGTTCCCAAGTTGTTCCTTACTATATGGTAAAAATAGTACTAAAAAAAAAAAAAAACAAAAGATGATAAAATCGATAGACATTGGATGCTGTTTATATCAGCTACCCTATGTAGGCTGTACGGCCAAGATAAAATTCTTCGGAAAATGCTATTTTTGTATTTAAGTTTTTGTCATATAAAAAAACCACGTCGAAAGTTGAGATAATTGTTTTGAAACCTGGTAAAATCAATGTTCGCAATGTTCGTGAATGGAAACAAATGGAGAGAGAGAGAGAGAGAGAGAGAGAGAGGTGTTAGTGAGTGACTCATACGTCTAGTTAATTTTGTTGTGGACTTGTGGGTACCAAATTTGTTGGCAAGTCCACAACGTATAGCACCAAATATATAATTGATGCTGGTTGATATATATATTTAATCTTTTATGTTTGTGCTAGTTTCTAATTAATTTCATTAACCATATTGAAATGGTTGGACCTTTATGTGGGCTATATACGTATTATTTTTAATATGACTGTCGTTGAAATAGAGTTCGGAGATATTACCCCGAATACAGTTCAATCGTGATTTAATATCCAGCTTTGTTGGTATTAAACACATGAATCAATCATTTGCCTTTAAAGGATGTGCTAAACACATGATCCACAGCTAAATGAAAAATTAAAAAAAAGAAAAAAAAAAGAAAAAGAAAAAGGAACTCCTACAAACTCGCATGAGATTGAGGAAAAAGGAGGGTGCTTATAAAATTTTGATGCATTGATTTTATATTATGATAGGATAACTAATTATCTCATACTGCTTGAGCGGTTATTTATATATAATGCTTTGTATCACTACGACTACTTATTATCTTGTTTGTGATTTCTTCTTAGATTCAAATTTGTGTTTTTATTTTATTTTATTTTATTTTTTTGTTTTTTGGTCTAGTGATCGATTAAATTGGATGTTTCAATTTTGGGAGCCTATCATGAAACCTCCGATCGTGTTTCGTTGATAGAGATGATACTGTTTCCTCTTGCATTCGTGTGGAATTTTTTAATATATGATGGCTAAAGGCACTTAATTGAGAGGCATTTAGGATATCAAAATTTTTAGAGGATTATGAACGTTAATATAAATGAAAATTATGTTTATATATATATATATATTTATATCACAAGTCAAATGAAATGCAACTGTATTATTTCTGATTAATTGGAGGACCTGATGCAGGCTATAAATATTAATTATTGATAAAACAAAACAATCTGTTAACAAAGATAACTAATTCCAAGATTCTCAATTCTGATAGCCTAGCTGGGATTTGAACTACTTGCCACAAACTAGCGGATTCTTCTAGCGGTTCTCTAGAAGAATCCGCTTCAGATGCTCCTATCAATAATATTGGGGAGAAATTTTCCTTTTTCTTTTTCTTTTTCTTTCTGAATAATTTTAAATTAATAAATGAATCATGGATGTCGAGAGAATCGAGCCTCTGGTTAGCTAGGCCTCACTTGACCCATTTATGATGTGTGCACTTTGCCTCTACTTTACTTTCTCCAATTTCGTTGCCAAAAATTAATTAATCTTTAGAAGATATGATACGCAGTGTTCTTTTTTGATGGTCATAGGTAATAACTTCTGACTGCTAATATCATGAATTCTCGAAATGGGACCTAGATCACCTAATTTTTACCTTTATCCTTCCTGTCTTTTCTCACTTTCTCGAATTTACAGTTATGAGCGTGTAATTATTGATTTAAGAGTAAATTATACGGGGGAAATATAATGAAAATTTTTTCATTTCTTTTGCATTTGAATACAAGTTTAAATAGTTTTGCATTTGAAAATGTAAAATGCACAGACGACAAGTGTGAAGGCATTGGTTCATCGGAAGATGATCAGGACAACAGCGGTGGAGAAACAGAACTACCGGAAATCGATCCGCGCGCTGAAGACAGAGAACTTAAGAACCACCTATTGAGGAAATACAGTGGTTATTTGAGCAGCCTCAAGCAAGAGCTTTCCAAGAAAAAGAAGAAAGGGAAATTGCCAAAAGATGCCAGGCAGAAGCTTCTTAGTTGGTGGGAATTGCACTATAAATGGCCATATCCTTCTGTACGTATTATTATATGTTAATATGGTTTCCCTTTTAAGCCAAGCAATCACCCTTTATTTAATTTCTGAGATTGCCAATATTATAGTAAATTACAAATTCTACTACTAATACAGGAGACAGAGAAGGTGGCATTGGCTGAATCAACCGGTTTGGACCAGAAACAAATAAATAATTGGTTCATAAATCAAAGAAAGCGTCACTGGAAACCTTCTGAAGACATGCAATTCATGGTGATGGATGGTCTTCATCCACAAAACGCAGCGCTCTACATGGATGGTCACTACATGGGGGATGGTCATTACCGTCTAGGCCCATGAGAGAACAAATGAATTAAACCCACCTCCACTTCGTGAAGTTGATGAGTTTCAATTCCATATAATCCTGATCAGGATCGCCAGCTAGCATGCTGTGATTTTAAGTGCTAATAGTCCAGCCGGTAATTGTGTTCTACATTCCCATCTTTTTTTCTCGTCTTTTTTTTTTTTTTTTTTTGGGTATAATTTTGTGGAAGTTCATCGTCGATATGTTCTTGGTGATATATAAATCAAAAGCTGGATTGCAGCGTAACCATATATATATATATATAATCATTTGTGCAATTTTATATATAAAGTTGGGGTGCATGTTTCTTCCGTTCCCATGTTTGTTGGTTGAAAATATATATACAAGCTAGCTTAGCTGCAGTGCTGGAGTACTATACTATTGCTCTTGTTCTTAATTACGTACGTTTATATGCGAAGAGCTTATGATGTAGTTAGGACAGAAAACTTTTAAATGTAATTCTGAGCTAGCATTGTCAATCTCTACCATGAATTCTCTATGCATAACTCCAAGGTTTACGACTATATACGTTTAATTGTATATATTGTGAAAAGAAGTTGACGAAACTTCGCTATTTCTTTTATTTCAAACCTGCATTAATTGTTAGTTGCCTTGTGGATTTGATTTGCATTGATTTGGTATGCTTTATCAACCTAATAAAATTTTCAATAATGTTTATAAAGTATATAGCTACCTACTTGACTGAGACAGCAAGTCTTTTACAACTTATAGTCATTTTCTCCCTATAAAAAAAAAACGTTATAAATACTATGTGTTTTATTATCCCTTCAACTCTTTTAAATGAACATATTCTTTTTTATGCAATTTGAACTTTAGTAGTACATCTGCTGCACGTTTCTACTGCATTAGGATGCATGTTGGTAGTTTCAATTAGCAAATGAATCTGGAATACAATGATAATTTAAGTTAGACAAGTGCCTCCAATATAAAAAAAATAAGATGACGAATTATGATATTCGAATCACATAATATATTTACATATATAGAAATTTTATTATTTGGATATCCACATTATAAAAATTTGTGAAGATATATATATATATATATATGTATATATATTATAAATAACTTATGAAGATGGTTGAAAGTAAAAATTATTGTCAACTATAGAAATCAGAAATTATTATTTATAAGTATTTTGCTGTCTGTATTAGTATAATATTATTTTGTGGATATTTCCATCATAAAAGAATTGTATACATCTATATATATATATATACTTATGAATATATATATATACACATATATAGCTTCAATCAAGTCAGGTCTAATGTCAAGATTTTTTTTTTGCAACCATTGAATCATATAAAAAATTTAAATTTAAAATTATATTTATTAATTATCGAATTTTGATAGAATTCATTTTTATTAATTAAAATTTTATTATATTATTAAATTCAAATTTGAGTATAACTGAATTCTAAATCCTAATTAATGATCTGATAAAATAATAAATAAAAAAAATTCAATATTAAAACTATTAAATTATTCTAATATAAAATTGATTATATATATATATATATATAGAATTACGAAATTAGATATATTATTTGTCTAGATTAAGATAACCAGAAATCCATGCTCCAGTTCTTAAACACAATAAATAAATAGGTCTAGAGACAGGATTTACTAGTTCCATTGTTCAAGCCTATAGTAGCTTAGCATTTTGTATAGAATAGGTGTAGCTAAAGACCTAAGCAGAGGTTTAGGATCTAACCTCGTGATAACTGACCATTCTTCAATTTAAAGATAGCCATGTGGTTTTCGGATGTGAGAAATTTGGGTCATTTTCCTATAGGTAGGTCTGGCCATCTACCACTCCATGAAAATGATAAATGATATATATTGGTGCTTGGAATCTACAAACAGTGTAAATATAGATATATATATATATATATATATGTACAAATTGTTAAACAGGGAGAGCATAGAGCATATATAAGAATTATCATATCTATCAAAATATATATATATATATATATACACGCACATAATAATTATCATTTCCTCACGCCTTCTCAATAAGTTTAATCCACAGTCATATATACTGAGCTAATCGATGTCCATCGTCAACAATAATTACACATCACTATATTTCACTTCTCGGCCAAAAAACAAATCTCTATATTTAACTTGTTATTACCAACAAAAATTTAATGCAGAGCCTCAGGTTTTACCTTTTCTTGCTGCACGAGTATCTTGTCTAGTAGTGAAAATGAAAATATATAGGCAAGCAATTATACTTGTTACAATTACGATGTTGTGTAGCTACAATAACACACACACACACACACACATTAATAACATTTTGATTGAGTTTTTAATTTTACAGGCTGGTGTACGTCGTCGATAATTAATGACCAGATATATTATAATTTTTTTCTTGAAGTTTTGCAGACGATAAAAAAATATGCAAAGACGTTGCATGAGCCATGTCCTGTAAGGGTGTTAGGAAACTAATAAGAATCCAAATTTTTATGTAGCATTCATTATAGAACAGGACAAATAATTAATTGTCAAAGGGAATTTTTAAAGGGATTTAGTCATTATCTTTTCATCTTTCAAGATCAAGTCATAGATCGATGCGCCGGTTTCTTTGTTTCTCATCTTATAAAATTACCAATAAATAAAGAATTTTTCAATTTTTGAACGTAATTAGTGACACATCATATTACAAATAACATAAAGAGATTGGACTCAAAATACTACATGAAAATTAGTTATATATCATTTAAAAATAATAACATGTCGAATTTCGTTTGTCATTGAGGTATTATTTCCCCTTTAATTCTAAATGAAAAATGAGTTTAGAGACGGTATGATGTTGTGTCTTCTACTCTTTTGGTTTAATAATTACATTCAAATTGCATGTAACATGTTTTTAAAAAAAATAAAATTGAACGCCTTAAATGGATTCACTCCAATTCAGAGTAGTTTGTCAAACAGACAGCAGCCCATCCAGTCGTCGAAACCAACATAAATTGTCAAAGTGGTTTGGGCCCAAATGACTGTCTGGTTTCAGAAAGCTTATAGTGGGCTTTTCTTTCAGGGGCCGAACCAACGTAAGCAGATTGAGGAACTCAATTCCATTCTTTGGGCCAAAGAAACGTAAATGGATCGAGTTCAATTTCAAAGGAAGAGGGACAGGCTTAAGCCTGATGGGTTTTAATTTTAAAGATTAAAATGATCCCTCAGCCTTTATTCTTATTGTTATTATTTACGAAGGAAAAAATTGAATAAATTAATATTCTAGCTCCTTAGAGCATACGTTTTCGATTGTAGTTGTGGCGTGGTGGGTCATGGCAGCAAATATTTATTAGAGTTGTGGCTGTGCTGTTTAATTTAATTTATTTTGCATGTTTACAATTGTTTATGGTTTGTTATATGTCGACAAAGTAATCTAATATTTACAGGACGATTGGCAATAAAGCTTGCAAACCTAATTCACATCGTCATCAACCACGCAAACCTAAAGCTCCTACTTGGTCTCCACCCAATTGGAGAAATTCAGAAAGAAATCTTTTTTTCTTTTTCCCTGAGGCATACAATAAGATCAGGTGAGGAATTACCAAAGCAACTGTCTACAGGTTGGGACAATGACGACATCGATGGTGATTGATCGTTATTTTTATTTTTTGGTTTTTGATAACTTTTGAATTTGATTTATGGTCAAGAAAAATTAATAGCAATTTATACTTTCCAAAACAATCTTTGTAGACACCCAGGAAAAATAAAATGTTATCAGCTAGTTTTATGTTATATTTATTTCTTTTATAATTAATCTTCTTCCAAGTAAATACGAGGACTATTTTTTTAACCTTTGTTTTTTCCTTTTCACGTAATCCAAACTAACCTAAGTATCAAATTTCAGCGAGAATTAGGCTTTAATTAATTAAAAGCATCAGACAATTATATACAGTAACATACATAAACACTAGTTACAGTGAATATACCATATACATCGGCAATAAAAAAGCAGTAAACAGCTCAGAATAGAAAGGTATATGCATGTATATATATATATATATATATTGCAAACAAGGACAACCACACATAATGTTTAGATATATATGATATTTATATATAGCTTGACATACATCACAGCATACCAACAAGAGATTACTCATTGTTAATCAATGTTAAACAAATTGACATGGTTTAAAAGGCTTGGTCTGCGCCTCTTTCTTCATTCTTTGTCTTTTGCCAATCTTTAAATTTTATAATCACAAACTTAAGAACACACTAAGGCAGCCAAAAATGTCATTCTCACATTACGCATAATAAATGAATATCATATCTATTAGAGTTGGAATGTCTTTTCTTTTTCTTTTCCCTTTCTTTATTAGAGAGGTGTACTTTTTATTAAATTTTCTCTTTATTTTTTTTATTTTTTAATTTTGCAAGAAGTTTTATCTTTTATCTTAAATCACTAGACGATAAGATATTGCATTATGTATACGTCACCTCCATGGCAGTAACCATATGTATGTACAATTAAATGTGTATAATATTAATTTATATATGTTTATTTATTTATGCACTTTCTCACATTTGAACCTTAAACTCAGATGTTATGCCTATTTACTAGCAGCCAGCATGCATATATTACACGTGTATGTACATAAATATAGTTATTTTCTTATTCGGTATCCTGGACAAAATCTATATGAAAGATCGTAATGTATTTGAATGCTCGATTAAATGTAAAAAAGTGTCTAATTGCATATAATCCACAGTTTTCCTGATAAATTGTCTACTTGTATAAATATTATGGAATCTTGAATTTGTTGAGTTGGAAACTCCTGATTGGATGGTCATGGAGCCCAACGTTTTTACTACAAGGGAGGGCATGAGGCTATGGTGAGAAATGGAAGCCGTGTGGAAAGAATTTTCATCGGCATGACTCCTAGAAAGAATGTCTTAATTTTAGATCCTTCAAATATCTCTAATTCTACATGGTCTGCTATATTCTCCGTTGTTGCCTTCAGCGATTGTAGCTGATTTATTTTCCTAATTACTTTTCTATTACAGATTTACAACATACGAAAATATAGCAATACGAAGCTAGATATAGCACAATATTGTTTTGTTATAAGCATTTTCTGTACCGCACAAAGCAACTATAGTCTATAGTGGACTAATGATTTTAATTATATATCTGTCATATATTTATCCATATAGAATATATATTGCATGACATTAGCACAATTAATATTTATGTGAGTATGCATGTAAAGCACTAATCAATAAAAAATAAATAAATAAATAAGAATTGCAAAGCCGCCTTGCTGCGTCACAACATCCCAAGAAGTCATCATGTAGTAATGGCAAAAACGATTTTTTCATAGTATTACGCGTGTAAAATATATACATATTTACATGTTATTTAGTTTATTTATTTATTGTAATTTTATTCTTTCGGATGCAATTGTGACTTTCCTGTATTCATCTGTAACATCTCACTCTAGTATTTACTAATATTGTCTTAAAATTAAAGGTAAGCAAATTAAATATTTTTTTGACAAAAAAAGACCTTATTTTCAAAAAAATAAAAAATAAAAAGTAACAGGGCAAAATAAGTTTATAAATAATTTTAATTTAATTTTCATTAATTGTTTGTCTAATAAAGTTATGAACATATAATGAGTAAATAAATACGACTTCAATTTCATTCAGATTTCATATGGAAATATATAAGGAACTTTCTTTATATTTATTATAGTAGAATCCAAATTCTAAACAATGTATCGATGAAGAAAGAAAATCGAAACCGTTGAAGTTGAATGAGATTGATATGAAATTATTGCAACTTTTCTAATAGTCTAATGAACTTAATTAGCCATATACTCCATCTCACGAGCATTCTCCACTCGGACAGCAACTTTAATATCCTGGAATTATCGAAAGGTGTCCATATATAACATGGCATATAATCTCCATATAAGAGAGAGAGAGAGAGGGATTAAAAAAAAAAAAAAAAGGCATTTACGTACAAAAGTAAAATCTAAAATTTCCATTCAAAAACCACTGACTGATAGCATTTGGACAAGAAACAAGAAAAGAAAAATTCCTACGCGGAAAGTAATGTAAAATATTTACAAATATGTACATATAAATGATAAAGATACCTAGCTAAGTAGTAGCAACTTTACCAAAATCTAAGTTTTTATATGAGAGAACATATATAATGGAGCTAATTAATTAATTTTTGAATTATATTTTATAAACATAAGTATTATTGTGGCCTTTAATAATTCTTTGGGAGGCTTAGCTAGCAGGCAGCGGAAGGATGGGTAAAAGGACTGAAGAAGTGAGGCTTTCCTCCGATTGAAAAGGGAGCAGAAGATGTGCCGTCGTCACCACCACCGCCGCCGGTGCTGCCGGCGCAAATCCGCTCACAAGAAGGGCACATGCTGAGGGTGGCTGTCGGTAAATGCATATAAACCGGTGGCGTCAGTTTGGATGCTTTAAGCTCTTGCAGCTCCTTTTTAAGCCTATTGTTCTCTTCTGTCAGTGTCTCACAACATTTCTTCAGTAGCTCACAATCTGCTTCGGTTTGCTTCAGCTTAGTCCTATACATATATATATATATATATATACACACACACACACAGTATATTATCTAAAATTTAAGGAACATATTAATTACCATAGATTAAAAAATAAATAAAATAAACATTTACATACCTAGCTCTCCTGTTCTGGAACCATACTTCTACTTGTCTCGGCCGTAGATTGAGCTGTCTTGCTAGTTCTTGCTTCTGCTTCTGATAATTCAAAATTTTTTTAAAAAAGAAAAAAAAAACAAAGAAAAGAAAAAAAAGATCAATTTTGAGGGGGAAAAAAAAAAAATATATATATATATATATATCTATATATAGAGAGAGAGAGAGAGACCACATCATAAAGAATAAATTAGGAATAGATGGTATATATTTACGGGATTGAGAGTGGTGTGCTTTTTAAAGCTGTCTTCCAAAGTGGCAGATTGTTCTTTTGTAAGTCTGAGTTTCTTTCTTGGACTGCCTTCTTCATCTTCCTGATCAGTAATACTTATCCTTGAAGAGACTCTCTCTACCTCAGCCTCAGCCTCGACTTCTTCGCCGGCGAGATCTCTATCTCTCTTGACGCTAGACGAATTGGAAAATGACGATACGCCACTGAACGAAGAGGCCTGTGGCTGCAGATCGGCGGCTGATTCACCGGCATAAGGGCCGACTCTAGTGCTTGGTTCAATCTTGGGAGCAGCAGCAGGTTGATAAGCCTTGGGTGATGGGCCCAGAGTAAGAGATGGCACTAGATGATCATATTTCAAAGACAGTTGTCTCTTCTTATTTTGATGATGATGATCATCTGAGTACTGCTGAAAATTTCTAGAGACAAGGCCAAGGCCAAGGCCAATTTCACAACCATCATCTAAATCCATATTTAAAAAAAAAAAAGAAAAAAAAAGCCACTGCTGAGGCAGCAAAGAATGTTTATAAAAAGTAAATATATAAGTAAATGGAGAAGATTGAAAGAATGGTGGAGAAGAAGAAGAGGAGGAGGAGGAGGAGGAGAGTGTTCATAGAGAGGGGAGGTGGGGGCCTAATTATTTAAGGCTAAGGAAACGAGTAACGAATCTTGTGTGTGGAATTATTAAAATTCCCATGTCTCTTTGTCCTCATAGGTTGACCATAATTATATGAGAGATAGCATGAGCATGACAAACAACCAAATGCAATTCCATTTCCCATCCCGATACCCTTCCTTCCCTTGACCCTTTTCATACTGGTATACAATGTGTATAATATAAGTAATTTGGAGTGGGAATTGCATACGTGGAACCACATGTAATGTGGATGTACACTAGCACCCATCAATACAAGAATCATTCGCCGCTTTTCACCCTTCTTTTTCACTTTCATATTATTTCGGAATTATTATTTTATTATAATATTATTATGCAATTTCAAAAAGTGCAATATGCGAACATATATATAATTTATTGTTCATTTTTTTTTTTGGCAATATTAAACTTACTAGAATTGAGGGATAGAGAATTTCATCTACTTCAAAAATTGAACCCTGATCTTAAAATATATTGAAATATATATATATATATAACAATATCTTTGTTCGATGAGTGAATAAAACTTTATAAACAATAAATTTTTCAATATATTTGTTGTATTTCAGATATGATATTTTTCATTTTACAGTACTTTAATAAATTCCATTTATATTTGTGATTATTCAAAACCTTTCACTTCTAAATCATGTGATATATTATATTCTTTTTCAATATTTGACTCATTTTTATCAATAATTAAAATAATATTTGAATAATTAAATATTAATTTAATAAAAAATCTATATTAAATAATGTTCCAAACACCAATACAAATTATTCTTTATTTTGAACAGGGCAAGAAAGTATATCTCTGTCAATATAGAATTTTCTAATTTCTTGTGTATATACATATAAATTGCATAGAGATATACTACCTGGCTATATGAACTTGTGGGTTGATTAAACAAAACAATATTTTGGATCGGTGGTCTCATGGCATGGTACATGGGGCTTACAGGTAAAGAGACAGAGTTAACAGATTGCTAAGTAGTAAAAACTTTATTGACTATGGCTGAATATAGAGAAAAATATCCAAGGGGGACAGCATTAGTAAGTCTCAGAAAGCAGACAAGTCACTTGTCCTCCCAGCATGCAGACCTAGTCGACCGCCTATATGTCCCCCACTACATATTCTTTAGGTTGATCCAAATTTGTTCTAAATTTAAGGGATACGTTGGTATTTAACGCATTTTGGTTAAGTTTATTACCAATCAAAAATTTAAGAATAAATAAATATGAGCTACACTAGCTATTCACGAATTAGCTATATATATATATATATATATTAATGAAATTATAATAGGAAATAACTGCAGCAATGACAAAAGTGACATGTTTTAAGGTTTCACCGAGGAGTTGAAATCTTAAAGTGACATTTTTAATATAATTCTACATACAATTAATATCGTACGTGTATATTCTTTTTTTTCTTTTTTTTATGTGTATATATATATATATAGATATAAATATATATAATGTTATAATTTAGTAGGTTATCTAGATCATTTTATTGGTTTATCTAAATATAAAATCTATAAATAATATATAATTATATTAATTTATAACATTTATTTGTTTTTATATTACAATATTTAAAACCTACTAAGGAAAAATAAATTCTTTAATGGTAGTTTATTAAATTTCATATTGTTTATAAAAAATACTAAATTTTTAATAAAAATAATAAAATAATTTTTTATATTGTCTTTTTTATTTCCATTTCGTATTATACTGATATCATAGAGTATAAGGTGAGCTAATTAGACTATTAAATCAAAGCTCCATATAAATATATATATTAAAATGCATAGAAAATCTTAATTATAGGTCATTAAGTTCATGACAAAATTGAATTCAAGCCCAACTTAAATTCATCATGAGATATATATATATATATATATATAGAGTACATGAAATCTAATCTTTATTCCTTTAAAAAATCAATTAATTAGCGTATTAAAACAGCATCCAAATAGTAGGCAACATTAGGGAGTAGCCTGTGAATGGCATTGACCTGGATTTCATGTCAATCGGCCAATTTTTCCTCGAATTGATGAATTGTTTATCTCCTGTGAGTTTCAGCGTTCGGTGGATAAATGTAAAGTAGAGAAAGTGACATGCAATAATCAAAATTTAATGACCCCCAACCTCCATGCGACCATATCCAATCATATAGCTTTTTGGCCTTACGCCTTGATGAATATATAGAACCACCCCTTTGAAGTCTCTTCAAAAACACATCTTGTCTAATAGTAAATAAACATATAAATAATATATATAAAAAAAAAATTTATTTGGCTATGTTCTTATAAATTATAATTTGTTCTTTTAGTTTTAAAATTAAACAAATAATTCTCTATTATATATCTTCAAATCAATGTAAAATGCAGAGGTTAAATAAAATATTTATTCGGAAAGAAATTATTCCAAACTTTAAAGAAATAAAAGCTTTAGCAAAATAAATAAATAAATGCAACAATTAAAATTTTTCCTTTTGATATTTAAAATAATAATAATAATAATAAAAGAATTTCGATAAAATCAAAACTGAGGAGCATCTTTGTAAAAAATAAGTGATGGGAAATGATGCCCTGTACGTACGGTTGATCCACCGACGGATCTACAAGTTCAATGCACCCCTTGTGCAAGTCATAATTGCAAAAAAAAAAAAAAAAAAAAAATTCAGATTCAATATTTGACGGGACATATAACCGTTGGGAGTGGCATCGAACTTTTTATCTTTAAGTAAACAGTGAATTCCAATTTCCCTTTGAAGCAAACAGTTCCTAGGAGACATGTATGATTAATATATAATATATATGAACTAGGAAAAAAAAGTAAATTTGGAGCATTTGTTAGGTCAAGAAAAGTTGGTTAGGAGGCAATTTATAAGATAGGATTGCATACGGATCCAAACCTTCAGTGAGAAGCTTTCAAGTGCGTAATAGATAGACATTGACTTTGACACAGTGGAGAAACCAATAATATATGCCTAAGATGATTAGGAATAATCGGGTTTAGAATAAACAAAACACACACATTCCTAATCCATCACTCACCCACACGACAAAAGTAAAAGCTAAAAAAGGGAAAGCTTATAAACAAAGGATGCCTGCTATCAGCAATATATTATGCTGGTTCCCTCTCGATCGTTTTGTACAATTGTACCTATATAGGCCTAGTTGATAGAAAAAAAAAAAAAAAAAAAAAAAAAGTATAAAAACACACACACACACGAAATTCCCAATTGCTGATTTATTCCAGTTTTTTTCCCTTGGTAGACACGTGTCAATCAAAAGTAAATACACGTCAGACTGGGCGGCAAAGTGGAACCCACTAATGATTTGGCATGATGGGGCAATCGATTCTAAAGGTTGATGATGATGTTGATGATTGTAATCTTGCTCTGTGTGTGCGTGGAAGAGGTAGCGTATAAGTAGGCAATGATGGAGGGGGGGAAGAGAGAGAGAGAGAGAGAGAGAGAGAGAGAGGAAGGTGGTGTTGGAGATAAGGTTTCAGATGGGTTCCGGGCATTAAGGCTAGCCGACCAGTAGAAGTGTGGGATTGTGCTCTTTGTTTGGCTTTTCCAAGTCCCTTTTCTTCTCACCCATAACAACCGTCCATGTCAACTCAGCCACCTA